>NW_010330684.1:0-61665 GCF_000700745.2 Antrostomus carolinensis
AGGGGCCAGGCCGTTCTCGTTCTTGTTCTTAGTTTATTTTCCCTCTCAGAGACGTTCCTTCCAAAGTTCAGGCTTAGTAATTACATTATCCACCTGAGTTATTTTGAAATATGTCAAACTCAAGAGAGGCTCGGCTGAAATGTTAAGTTTAATGTAAATCAATAGATTTGTAACATAAGACCAGTATTTGCGAAAAAGCAAGATGCACTGAAAGTGCTGTTAGTTTCACACACTGAGGGAAGGGACAGGTGCAAAAAAAGCATAAAAGCAGCCACCTATTTGCACATTTTTGCTGCAGTGCTTTATTCAGTCGTACTGAGCTACACGTGCAGAAAGTGCCTGTTAAAAAAACCCCAAATGTCTGTGTCAAGTTGGAAACCTTGTAGCTGCAGGAGGAAAGCAAAGGGCAGTATTTTAGTGGATTTTACCACATTTTCCCTTCCTTATGTCTGTTTACTGAAGAGACAGAAAGGTACAGGAGGTGTTAAGGGCAATTGTCATGAGGATGGAGCCAGGCTCTTCTCAGTGATGCCCAATGATAGGACAAGGAGCAATGGGTGTAAGCTGGAACACAGGAGGTTCCGCTTAAACTTGGGAAAAAACTACTTTACAGTGAAGGGTTACAGAGCACTGGAAGAGGCTGCCCAGGGAGGTTGTGGAGTCTCCTTCTCTGGAAACATTCAAGACCCGCCTGGACGCCTTCCTGTGTAATTTCGTTTAGGTTCCTGCTCCGGCAGGGGGATTGGACTGGATGATCTTTCGAGGTCCCTTCCAATCCCTGACATTCTGTGATTCTGTGATTCTGTGTAGGAGCACACGGGCTGGGATGTCCCATTGATAAGCTGGGTTGAACAGACTCGGGGTATTTAAAAGCAGCGTCACATTTTCCTGTGGGATGAGGATTTGAAGCCAGGCTCTGCTGCCTTTCCTCCTTGTGGTATCAGTTGTTGTCACCAGATGTTGTCAGACGGCGTTTGCTGGTAGTCTGGGGAGCACTGCATCCTTCAGCCTCACTTGGGAGGTGGAGTGTTACCTGCTGCTAGTCACCTCCTGAAATACACCATCTGGGACATCCTGGAAATACCTCAGTGTCCCGAAGGTCACTATTTAATTAATTATTAAAATGAGAGCGACACAAATAGAATTTCAGAGTTTAACCCTCTGACCTTCTCCACTCAAAGCTATGTAATGCTTTATCTTCCCGGGGTTTCCAGTGTGTGGTAGTAAAACAATAGTTGTTTGGGATTCATAATTCTAATTTTTCTTTTGTTTCAAATGGAAAAAAGGAAATGCCATTAAGTATGTGGGCTAAATTAAAAAGAATACAAAAGCACTTGGGCAGATACTTAGTTTGATAATAACTAAAACAGTAAGGTTCAAGAGCGTAAAATGTGAGGTATAAAGAGTGGGAAAGAAAAGAAAAAAGTTACTTAAAGGAAGAAATCATGCTGCTGAAATTAAATAAAGCAAATATTTTTTCTCTCCAGTATGGAAGTGAATAGGTTCTTCCGGAGCCTGTTATCTAATGTTTGCGATGTTGCGAGACTAAATGATAAACATATGCTTACATGGAGTTATTTTATTAATTGCTTCATTAATTCACATTAATCATAGAAACAGAAATATTAATTAGAATTAGGGATAAAACCATGTTCCTGCCAATGTTTTTTTCCTGTCTCAGGAAAGATTTAGTGTTTGCAAATATATAGCACTGATTTTTCTGTTATTTTGTGTAGAATAGGGATCTCTTACAGTTAGTATATTGTGTATAGCTTCAATTTCTATTTAAAATAGAAATTCATGCAGCCTTCAAAGTTCATCTTCTTCCTTAATAATCTTCAACATCACCAGCACAGATAGCAAGTAAAGCACTCTCATAATGCCCTGAAGCAAAATGCTGCAAGAAAAAAAAAAAAAAAAAAAAAAAATCAACATTTTTATGGCTATACATTTTCTTAGTTTTTCTTCTCTTGGTATGTGACAAGGACTAAGTTGATAGTGTACAGTTTTGTAAAATATTGCAGTGTTTTCATAAGGATTCTAGGCCAAGATTTTTTTAATTTCTCATACCTTGGGCTTTGATTGCTTGGGCACCTGGAAACAGTCTACCTTTGGAAGGCTGGATCAAACCTGTTCAACACTTCTCAAGTTCAATACCAAAAAATCACGAGCGATTACTTACAGTTGCTGCACATCTTACAGTTGCATTATAGGAACACAAAAAAAGGTGAAGTGTCTTAGCAAGAGTCATCTGTGTACAATTAAACAGTGTAATAGTTTATTTTAAGATACAGAGCAAAAGTACAAGAGGAATAGTTTTTCTGAAGGTTGATACTACTTAAGCACAAGAATAAAACCAGTGGTATCAGGCACAAAAGTGGTATCAGCCCAACCTTGCAGGACAGTGTAGGAAAAGATGGTATCAATTAGTGTAGAAACTATTAATGCAAACTGTTCCTCAGCCTACACTGTCCTGCCCTGTTTGTATCCTCATCTTGCTATTGGGGAGGGATGCAATCACATAGAATGAGAGCGAGCTGAGAATTCGCTGCTCACTTACTGAAGTCAGTCTGGGGCACCAAGAAGACACACTATTGTTTTTAAACATCGCTTTTTTTTTTTTTTTTTTTAAACAAGTAATTGAATGGAGATTAACCATTTCTGGTAGGGCTTGGCCCAGCCTGTGTGGTGCCAGTGCTGAATATATGCAAAAGTGTGTAAAAACTTACTTTGATATCATGAAAGAGTGATTTCCCATATCTCTCTTTATATCGCTGTCGTATATTCATCAAGTCAATCTCACTCCTGGCAATGAGAATCCTTATGACTGTTTTATTGTGAAACCCAAAGTCCTAAAAAGAAAAGAAGATAAGAGGAAACTTGACAGTTGGACAATATGTATTGGCCTATCTCTTTATTCTCATATTAATGTTTACTATATAAGCCAATTAATTAGGCTACCCATAAAGATTTCCTTGACTTTAAAGGAGTCTAAGCATTCAAAGGTTTTATCCTTTTGAGTTTTCACGTTTTCAAATAGTAGAATTAATGTTACTGAATAACAGAAATTCCCCACATATCAGTGTTTTAACCTTGCACTGAAACTTTTAAAAAGAAAAACCTGATGCACTTTTGTCAGTGGTCTAAGGTATTCAATTTCTAGGTGGGTGGTGTGACTGCCATTGTGGAGACATTCAAACTGTACTGATGCCAACAACCCATTTCACAACAACTGCTGCCAGCTGTGAAATCAGGGAGATTTTTAACCATTGATTTAGAATTTACATAGCTTGTATTCACCTGTGTTTTATTTTAACTGTTTATAAATAAATTTTCATATTGTAGTCGTGTGGCGAATGGGGACATCTAGTGGCAATAAAAGTAATCCAAACAGGTTTAGGGTTGGGAAGAGTAATAACCGATTTAGATTATTTAAAGCTAAATCGTAATTTTATCAACTAGCCATTGATATTGAAATCTTGTTCTCAAAAAACCAAGTAATGAGATGTGTTAAAAAGTGCATATAGATAATCTTATACATATTTGATGGCTAGATTAAAATCTTTCCCATAAACCATTATGGACTATGATTTCAAGCATTAGAATCATGGGTAGGTTTTGTTATATTGTATTATAAATGGAAATATAAAAAGCTTTTGGTATTATCTGGACATAACTTGGCTGCAAAAACAGGCACTGTTCTGTGTTTATTAAAACACTTAGAGAAAAAAAAAGTAAAAGATTAATTAAAACAAAACACAACTGTTTATTCTTAATCATTGAAAACTTTTTCCTGCATCATACATCATCTGAATATAATATAGGAGAAAACTATCTATATGATACTTCTTAAAATTAGAACTTGAAAACTTGAAAAGCTGTCTAGATACAGGACCTTTGAGAAATGTCACTTTTCCTGCTAGCTGGTATTTCCTGGTACTTTTGGCAAACCTTTTTCATGTCGTGTGCCAGGATCCTCTTTTGACCACTCAGACGATACTGCCTCTCCCTCTCAGCCCCCGGGGCTTTCCTTGGCTCTTGCTGCCACTGTTGCTGGTTTAGCTGACACAGAGGACAGCGGTAGTGGCAACATCTGGAAGAGGATACTGGGGCCCTGCTAATGTGTTGCTGAAAAGTTTTGTTCGATGGTTCTGGCTTGAATCTTATCTTTGCCATTCCGGCTCTAAGATGATACTTCACATGTTACCCATGGCTGGCTTTTATGACCACCTTCTAAAGAGTACACGTAAAAGATTAAGCCTAAAAGATTATACTTTAATTTTTATATATCATAATGCCTTGTTATTTTCACTAATGAATGAAAAGCAAAATAAAATCTCTTCAGTGACTGTAGGAAGAACTTGTAGGCCTTTCTTTGCATTTACCCACATTTCTTCTTGGCAGTCATTTTAGTATGTTAGCATTTACACACAAAGGTAAAGAACCTGCGTCTTTACGTTTAGCCCCACAAGAAAATATGACCATATGTTTTTTATGTAACTAATTTATGATGAATTTTTAGTGATACTTATTAAATCTCTAGAGACAAAAATTGCATGGTAAGAAAGGTGTGCATTGAGTTCTGCACAGCAGGGGGAGATACAATCCATAGAAAAGAAAGGTTTTCTATTTAAAAAAGAAAAAATCGACAAAGTTACCAGACAGATTTTTTTTTTAAGAACTCTAAATATTTAACTTTTTACTGTTAAATCTTAACTTTTGATTAGGTGCTACTGCTTTTAAAACCAAGAGTTTTAAAAAATGTAATCACACCTTAAAGATTGAACAGATTGATTTGTAAGTACTTGTTTAAGGATAATCAAGCAAACAAAAAGATAGGGAAGCTATTTTTTTTGATACGTGAAGAAAGACTACTTACATGAATTGCATTATAAAGCCTGTAAGCAAAGTAAGAGGGCTTGTCACGAACACAGAGAACTAGGAGAGAAGAGTTGCAACAGGTAAACATAAGATTATTATAAAATAATTTCTATTGGCTTTGGACTCCTTGAAATATAAAACTGGGTAGTGCTGTCCATGACTCAGCTTAAAATTAAGCTTCCAGTTTCCACAAACAACTATTTTTATAATTTTAGAAGTCTGATCCTTATTTTGGGTGGGTACTCATTGCTGTTGCATCAAAGGGCTTATTAAATATCAGTGAATAAGCTCACATGACATCTTTGTAGAAGTATTATTTTCCTTATTCTATGAATTGAAAACAAAGGCATATACAGCTTGGAGCTTGTTTATATACCACTGAAGTCCTGAAAACTTTGCCAGTTATTTAATATGTGTAGAATCAGTTGGTAATGCAGTTATCACTGATCACACAGAATTTGTTATCAAATAAAGAACAGATGCTAGTTCTATGCAGTCAGAATCTAGTGCTGCAGATATACATTTTTAGATTTACACAAACATGGAAAAGTACTTCAAATGTTCTTTTCTCATTATCTCTGAAAATTTGATTACACAGTATAGGAGAGTAAGTAGATTAAAATATTAAAAAAATAATATTCTTGATGCATCAGAGATACCATACTAGGTATTTATTAAGAGATTACTGCTAATATAAAATAATATTTTTACGTTACCTATTGCAACTAGTAATTCTTGAAAGTATCCGTCATAACATTCATTAATGGCATCTACTATGTCTTGCCCGGAGATATTTTGGAATTCCTGGAAAACTTGGGGGGGAAAAAAAATCTTGCTTTATTCTAATTCGTTAATAATGATCAACTTGCCTTTTTTTTCCTGCTTCCCCCCAGTACTGTAACTATTGAGTTTATTTTTTTCCCTTTTTATTCTCGGTGTTTCATTGTGCTTATCTAAATGAGTAGCCTGAAACCTGGCCCCCAGGACATTCTCTCTCTGGGTTCTCCAGTGTTCATGGTGTTTCATTGTGCTTATATCCCCCAGGTAAGGCAATCTAAATGAGTAGCCTGAAACCTGGCCTCCGGGACATTCTCTCTCTGGGTTCTCCAGTGTTCAGTATAAAGTGAATGCATGCCAAAGCCTCTGCTTCACTGGAAGCTTTAATAAATTCTCTAGCTAGCAACCTTTGTTTATAAAACTTGTAAGCCAACTTCCTTGCTCAGCTTGGCTAGAACTGGACAGAGATTCATGGGTTGTGACAAGAAGCCGTGGTGCGACTTGCGTAACGTGTCAGTATCCAGACATGGATAATGCAGGTGTCTAGACTTACACGCACAAATATACAGGGCATGCTTACTCCCTTAGGGAGGGAGGCAAATTTTCAACTCATTGCTTACTACAAAACTTAACAGAGGACTGCCTTACAGGCAGAGCCCTCAAATCTCTGTTACAGAGAGCAGAGCGTAAGCAGGTGTGTTACATGATGTTCATCACCAGCCTTACAGAAGTAATGTTAGAAGAATTAATTTGTTGATCCATGACAGCAATGTCGTTCAAAGGTACTGTTAGGAGTTGGCATAAGAAATACAGCTGGCTGCACAGTGATAAACTTGTCACCAAACACTGTTTTTCCACTGCAGAGCAAAAGATATCTCAAACTTGTCACCAAACAGATAGAACTGGTTTCTTTTCTACAGTGGAAGATCTGGATTATCTCACATAAATTTCTTGCAATCTGTAATTATGTCTGATTATCTATTTTAAATAAAAATGTCACATTGTATTTCTGTGGGTATGTTCATTGCAAGAGAGCTGATGTGGACCCATCAAAAAGTGCTCCCGTCAAAAACTTCTTTGAAACTTCTGGGGAGAAGCCTCAACACAGCCACGTGTTTTCACATACAAACATTTGTTGAAAATACTCCAACTGCCTCTGCCAAGGTGTTTCCACTCACAGCAAAGAGTTATCTTGGAAAAATGAAGAAAATAGTTAAGAAAAATCTACCCCATCCTGTTGTGTTGTGTGTAAACTCAGTGCAGCCATAGCCTATGGCTTTCTTTAGTCATGCATTCTCCTCGCTGTTATTAGGCATCCTGATGGTTTCTGTTCTATCTACAGCTGTCTGTATCATCAGGCAAAGTTCAGTTTTGCGTTACTTGTGAAATCCCATTAACGTCAGTGTGAGTCTGAGAGCTCCAACCGTTCACACTTAGGTTTCAGGCTCATACCCTGCTGCACACTGAGCTTCTTGCTATGTAAACCATGGTTTTATTAGCAAGTCAGATTTCTCCTTTGCACTCTATGTTCAAACAGCTGAACTGCTGGATTACCCATCCACAACTGCTGGTAACTCTTGTTGCAGAGAATCATTTGCAGCATGTTTTTGTGTTCGCCTGTTTTCTGCTGACATGCTTCCCATAGAATCTAATATATCAGGAAAAGGAAAATAAAAAAAAAGAAAAAAAAATTAAGTCCTAAATTACTTTTCAACATTTGTGTTTGAGAAGCTCACATCTGACTGTATTTACCATTGCATCCTGAGCAGCTGTAGAAGGATCTGCATATCCTTCCATCCTTGTTCCCTGGGGAAAAAAATATACACTTTCTTAAAAAGCTAAATCCTAAAAGACTGTAGGAATATAAAGTTGCATATCAAATAACGGAGACTTTACTTGCTCCTAATCATTGTCTAAAGTTCATATCCAAGACTAGGACATTGTTTGACAACTTTGATACATAAACCACAGAAAAATACTTCTAATTTTCCCATATATTTAATAGCTTTTCTGTTACACAAATCAAGCTGATATGCTTTAGTAAACATGCAATGACCTGAATTATATAGTTGTTAGAAAAAGAGAAAAGCTCACAACTTTTGGAATTGCTTTTTTAACCATAATCATCTTGTAAGGTTACAAATCAGCCCTGGTTGCAGAACTCTTAACAACCTCAAGCTGCATGTAATCACTGCTTTAATGATACGTGTTTGAAGCAGTTTAGTTTAAAATTTACAGTCATTTTACCCTATATATGAAAGGGAGGATTAAAATTATGTATTGTCTGTCAACTTGTAGAGTGACTGATTTGTAGCTTTTTCCTGTTAAAAATGTTAATTTATATTTTAATTAAATTGTAAGAACTTCACACAGTAAAGAGTGGAATTCCTAGTAAGAAGTTATATTACTTGAAAGAAATTTTGCTGGAATGACTGCGTAAAGTTACATACAGGAGAAAACACAGGAAAAAAAAGACAAACAAGCAACAATAAAATAAGTTAAATGGTACTCTACATGAGACAAATGCCCACTTTTCCCAGTAACATTTAACACTGACTATTCTTGGCAAAGTTTTGCTGGAGAATCCCATAATATGTATAATAATTTTTTAAATTGTAGAAAATTATCATATTTCAATTAATACCCCCCTCAAAAAAAAAAAAAAAAAAAAAGAACTAGAGCAAAAATGTTCTGTTTGTCTCATACTAGAATATTAGTTAGCCTGAATTTGTAATTCAGTTAATTTATTTAGGAAGAACTATAACCTATAACTTCTGGTATGCTCAGTGTGGACATGAAAACCATTAATACTACACTTCGGCAGTTTAATAGTTTACTCTCCATATGTGAAGCACGTTTACATCTATATGTAGTCAGATGTATGTGTCATCAATCCCAAGATTTAATAGAAATCAAAGGAAAGAGAAAAATCTGAAAAAAGCATTAAAGGGTGCATTGGAAATGTTGCTATAGAATAATCTGCAAATCACACCATACTAGAACTGGAAAGCTTATATTTTTAATGAAATATCACTGAATTTTAATATAAGATCATATCCAAACATGTATGATTCAACAGTTTTCAGAAGTACACAGTATAACTGAGTAGAGTTGGAATTTCCTGCAACTGTTCTTTATCTTGAGAAAAATAGCAGTTAGACCTTGTCAGCTAAGAAGTTGCTGATTGCAGGCCTCACTATCAATATCTGTGGTTTAAGAAAATAAGGACTAATAATATAGTCTCAGATAATTTATTTTAAATTTGTTCTTTTGACAAGTAGAATGTGTCCCATGGTTTTAATAAAGATGAGAAGTGAGGTTACTTAACTTATAGCTCTTCCTTTTTAAGCAAGGAAGAATTTTCATTATTAGGGGGAAAAAAAACATTAGGAAAAAATATTTCCTGATTATAGCTTCTACATTTGAAACATCTGCTTTTTATCTGTGTACCTCCGTGAAGCCTGCTGCTATTTCAAATCGTGGTAAGAAAGACTTTTTCCCCAGACACACACATATAAAAATACAGTTATACCTTATGTATGCTGTTATCACCTGCCAGTCCTTTGCCATTATTTGTTACTCTGGTTTACAAAAGATTTTTAAGATAATGAACACGGTGACTAAAATGAGCATGGGAACTCATGATCTGGCAACGATGACCAACTTTGGTGCATAAAACTACAAATTGGTAAAGCTACAAAAGTTGGTGTGTGATAGTGACAATTCGTTCACCTGCATGCAAACATACTGTGATTTAGCGTATGTAGTAGCACATAGAACATAATGTTTAAAACAGAGAACTATGTAATTCTTTCTTTCATTGTCAAATGTGGATATATCTCCATTTTTACATAATGCCTAGACTGGATTATGAACCGTATATTCTAACAACAGAGAAAATAGAGCTTTAAAAATTAAAATCTCATTTGTACATGTGAGTAGACTCCTTTTGAGATGAGACAGATTGAGTAGAGCATCAGCAGTTGAATATCCAGGGAATTACTCAATAAAATAGTCTGGTGACCTTTGCCTCCATCTGAAAGCCAAAGTCAAAGTCAACGTAGATGAAGGAATTCAAGTTCCCTTCCTTTTCTGCTTTCACCCCCATCTTGTTCAAAAGTGCAGCACTATTGAACTAGCTTTAATCAGAGTCACCTTAAAATGTAAGACTTTGCAAATAGTATTATAAGTTATTATTAATTTTTTAGAAATGTAGCTCATACTACTTGTTTTTACAGTACCTGAGCAAGGTTCATGAGCGTATCTCTGAAGTGACCTGAAGTCTCAGAATCAATATCTTGTTGCAGGTCATTGTTATATTCTAGGTTAAAAGAAAAACATATAATTTAAATCACGAATTAACATGCTCTGAATAGCACTAGTGAAGGTTAGCAAATGAAGGATAAATAAATAGGGTGCTAATACATGTCCATTTTCTATAGTGCTTATCCACAGTAGCCCGTGCAGGTTCTACCCAGCGCTAGCCATGGGGCTGGCAGGGCTGCCTGGGCCCTGCCAGGGGGCTCTGCCCTGACAGGGGTCCTCAGCTGCTGCCCTGGCTCACCTGTCCACCCACCTGCGGGCACAGCCCCACCCCTGCTGCTGCTGTGTGGTGGTGGGATCCTTGGAAATGCCCCATCAGGGCAGGTGGGTGGAGTGTCCAGCCTGAGTAAGCACTTTTTGGAGGAAAAGAGCTTGTTTACTTTTTTGAATAAAGTGTGCAAAAGTTTCTGAAAATCCCCAAATGTGGCTGCCAGGTATTTCAATTGTCATTGGCAGCAATACATCTCAAAAATACTATGATGTTATTTTCAGTGTCAAACATTTTGCTTCAACCTTTTTTATACAGTTACAGGAGGGGAGGGAAAGGGAACCAGTTAGTGTTGGGAAGTCATTTTGTAGTTCAGTTCCTTCATGTGTGCTAGTGTGTTCAGAGCACACATAGTACAACTGCTACTATGCACTTGTAAAAAAACTTTACGCATTAAGTAGGCTTCTTTCATCTGGAAGATCTCCATATTTGTTCTTGAGGCTAATATGTCAATTAGACAGTTTTCTTCTGTGTCTACTCCCTGTGTGGAGAGAAGTAAATATGAAAGGATGTTCTTAGAAGAAACCACAGCTTTTAGAAGAACACAATGCTGCACGTATCAGAACTAGCACAAGGGTAACAGTCTGTGCTGGAGCAATGCAGAGTGTACTTTTGCATAGTCTATCTGTTTCAACAAAATTACTTTAAATTAATAGTAGAACCATGTATTTCAAATATATTCCTACTTAACCTGAATTTCAGCATGTACATTAACAAGAAGGGAGTGAAGCAACGCTAGCGTTGACAGAAACATAATGGGAAGAATTTTAGAGCTTTAGTAAGAATTTAAGATTTGCTGAAAGAAATCAGATGCAAAGATTGAGCATATATACCCAGCAAGCGTTCAGGCAATCTGAAGTAGATCTGAGTATAACTATTATGTTGTGCTTCTATATTTTTATTTTTTTTTTTAATTTATTTAGAAATGTTACACTCTGTAATGTCTATCATAGAACTTGTATTTTCCCACAGGATTTCATTTAATTTTATAAACTTACATTGACATAAGATACACTGCATATGCTGTTTTTGTTATGCACGTGTATAATGTTGGTGAGTATTCTGCATTTGGGATAGTGGGAGAACATCACATTGAGCCCGAGCCTGGAGACACACATGGCCTGTTTTTTACTTTGGCCATATGAAACTGTATCAAGATAGATTACTATAAGAAAGTTTAACTATGAGCCACATTTCTGAAAAAAATGTAACTTTTTCAATCTTTTCAATAATTTTAATAAAAGTCATGCTTCCAGTGCTACTGATGATATTTCACAATCCTTTTAATGCCAACAGTAATTAAAAATATATAGTAGTAGTTTAAAAGTTTAAAATATATAAAGTAGTTTAAAAGGTGCATTGGTTTAAGTGTCTGAAGGACAAGAAAAACCAGTGTTAATCACATTTTTTTGAGGAGATTCCCAAAATATATCAGATAGATCACTTGCTTGTATTTGTATAATTTGTGTCTTATTTTGTGACAGTGGACAGTAGCAAAAAGTCATGGAAAGAAAAGGAAAACAGCATTGAGCTCTGGTATGCCTTCCCGTCTTCCAGGAAGTGGCAATTTAGGAATTTCCTGAGAAGGAATTTGCCAAGGATTATTATTTTCAATAGCCCACAGTAGTCCTGCTTTCTAAGAATTTATTGAAGTCCTTTAGGAACTGATTTGTACTTTTGGCCTCCCCAGTGCCCTGCGGGAATGAATTTCACCATTTGATTACATGATTTTTGAAAAAAAAAAAATCTTTCAAAACTTCAGTTGTTTAAGGAACACAGGCTCAGATCCTGGGAAGAAAAGGAAATATTTTCTTCAGAATGTGCAATCAGTTCAGTTTGAGTGATCATTGGGTAATTTGTAAGTATTTATGTAACAGCATGTTCTGCTGGAGTATTGGGCTTTTAAGGGGTGGAGGCCCAGTGCGTGGCTGTTCAAATGAATTTTGTTTGTAAGATACCTAAATGCTTGCAGGATTAGGGCGTTACATTTCACTGTATACATACTTCATTTAACGAGTTTGCCATGGGTGTTAAATGGGTTGTATTTGTTACATGACAAGGATATTATTTATGCTGATTTTAGCATACCAATGAATAAACTTCATATAGCACTGTATTTCTGATTACTTAGTGCAGTACGTAGAAGTACGCTATTCCAGTGTGCTAACTTCCAGCAGTTTATCAGCCATTTAAATGTCAAACAACTCAATTTAACATAAGTTCAGTACTGTAATTAGCGATTGCGACTCTGAGCAATTCTGAATTTGACAAGTACCTTCAAGGCATGCCAGAGCTCGTGGGCATCATAGGAGGCAGGTGGATACATCAAGCCAACCATGACTTCTTTGAAGTGATGAGAGAGATTCTCCTTTAGGTCTGTTACCAGATCCTTGAAAAGAAAAAGAAAGTGCATAGACAGGATTGTTTCAATAGCCACACTTTATGAAGACTGCTTAAAAAAAAAAATTAATGGTTTTCCCTGTAAATGAATAAAGACAAGCTGTCAAAGATGAATTCTGGCTAAAATTAAGTAAGAAAAATATTCTTTTAAATAGTACCTACTTCTTTTAATAGTATGACTGGGATGACAGTAGACACACAAACAAGTAGTCCACATAGGATTGTTGATTTTTGGTTCATTAGAATACAGAAGAAAGTTCAGGGGTTTAAGTGCAACTGCTACTTAAAGAGGTGGAAACCTGCATACCACAGCAGAGCATCTGCAGCTTCCCTTGGCATATTCCCTTTGTGAATCTGTGAGCTAAGCACCTTGGAAGTCAAATCCCATAGAACACGGGTGATTTTTTGTGCTTTTTTCAGTGTTAATCACTATGTGAATAATTTAAAAAATCATCTATATTGCACCTAACACATAAAAATACCTGAGTTGGATTACTGAAAGGTTATGTGCTTCAGTTTGTGTATATATTACATTCAAACTGAATTCACTACTTTTGGCAGATGCTGGATTAATAAAAGGGAACCCTTGTCTTCCCTTGCATGTCTCTCAGTACTCGCTTGCCAGGTAGCTGAGTAATGGCTGAAAGTTTCCTCCCCACTCTCCCCTTTCCCAGTCGCATCCTTCAAAACACTGCAGATGCCAAAAGCTTGTTATACTACTGCTGTTTCTGATTAAGAGGATACTTGTGCACTCATTTTTTTTAAGTTTTGTGTACAGCACTAGGCAGCTGTCAGATATATTCTGACCTAAGTCTGAATTTAAAGGAGTACCAGAAATGGCTCCTATGATACACAATATTGTTTTCAGAGCTGCATCTTTTTCAGGCCTGTACTTTGGTTTTGATACATATCTGAATATAACTAAATTAGGAGCTAGAGTAGCAATGAAAAAGGACATGTACACATTAAAAATTAAATTTACGATGCAAGAACATACACAAGCTTCAGTGAATGCACATTAGATGCATTTGACAACCACTAAATCACACATGGAATAGAAATTAATTCATTAAGACATTTCACTTCTGACAACATGCCTGTGGGAGAATGAATTAATAATACAAATGGATACTAATTTAAAATTACTCCTGAAATCAGAACTGAGGAAAATGAAGTATTGAAAAATAAGAAAAGACAACTCTAAGTTGGCATTATTAACATTTCCTATTCGTCTCTGCTATAAGAAATCCCTGAAGGCTAATTGTAAGAAGAGATCTTAAAGCTTGTCAGTCTGTCTGAATCATTTAGCCAGTTCAGGTTTTTATTTTCTTTTTTAATGTATTTCTGCTTTTAATGTGTCACACTTAACATTTGTCAAATGAATGGGCATAGTGACTACCATACTGAACAGACTGAAATGGAATTAAGAGGGTGGAGGATTGGTCTGACACATTTACCATAGATTAAACTGAGAAGGCTAAAATTGTTATTGCCTTGCTGTCTGTTTTCTCTGTCCTGCAGAGTTTACCACTCATAAACTGGGGCTGCTGAATGGCACATTTGCCCAGTGCAAAGTGTCCATTAATACAGATTACAGGCAGTGAAATGCTGTCACTGATGTGTGGTGAAGTATCTTCTGAAGTGTAAACTGCAGCAGTTCAGGGCAAGACACATCCCATCCTGTTTGGCAGTTCCTGTCCAAACTTTTGAGGGATTAGTCAAATGAACTGCATGGAGCACTAACCAGATGAGCCATTTCAGTATATCTGCTGTCACAGGTGAGGAAAAAAACCCAAACAACCCCCCCCTCCTCCAAAACCCCACCAAACCTCAGCATTCCTGTTTCATCTCTGAACTATATTAGAGCTAATTTGTACTGACCCCTGTTTCCACATGGCAAAAGGTAGAACTAGGTGGGATTTTTCTGGAAAGCTGTCAAGAGTATCTTGATATATCTTGTGCGATAAAGTGTACTCAGTGCTACGAATTCATTTAAACTAAAATTGTGGGTGCATATGCAAGATGTTCCATGAGTTTCATAATTTTCTGTAGCCCATTTCTGGAATATAAACCAGTTTGCTTGCCTTTCCCTTCTAATATTATTCATAGTTTGAGAGACTGAAATTCTAAAAGTGATGTCTGAAGTTTTTTGCTTTTTTATGTCTTCTGCATTTTTAGGTCTGTGGCCACTGGCTTTATAGCACTTCAGGCTGACTGGATGTGGCTAACAGAAGTATAAATTTAAAGACGGTGTGTTTTCATAGATATTTATTTATTTGTTTATATTTTTATTTTGGATTTGAAATGAAAATCCAAACAGATCAGTGCTGAAACAAGTCAATAATTGTTCTCTGTGAATACTAAATATGGCAAATCATAACTCCATTCTTGAAAGACATTTGGCAATTCTTTATTGCGATATCTTTAGTGTTATCTGTAGGTCATCTTCATGTATCATGGCAGAAATTAAAGATAAAAAATGCTATGAAGCTTTTAAATGTTTTCCCTTGTTAAAATGATTGGTCCAGTTGAAACACTCTAGAGAAAAGGTTGAAAACAACCAGCCAGCTGCTTTGGATGATATAGAGAAGGAGCACTGTCCAGTGATTACAGAGATAAATGAAGACCTGAGAAGAATGGTCTTAGATCCTTTTCTATCACAGGCACATTTGGGTAGCTTGCCATGTGTTAGTGAATAACAACACAAGATCAACCCACTACTCTCATTAAATCCAGCTCTTCTCTTTCCCCAAATTCTTGAAGAGTAAGGGGTTCTTTCAGCATATTTAGAGGTCAACAGTTGTGAGGTATTTTGGTATACAGGTGGCACAAAGGCTGTCTCTGGAAAACTGTTCAGCTACCCAAAGAAGAAAGTACACTGTTCTACTTGTTAGCAGACTGGTGATGTAACAGACTACCACATCAGTGCTTAATGTGGAGTTTTTGAATGAACCATTTCTAGTTAACTCTAAGGCTGATGGCTGTGTGGTAGGATTTGTGCAAACTGAGTGTCCTCATTCACGCTGATTGGTTCAATAGCAAGCATGCCCTCACCTTCCACACATTTTCCAGTGAGCCGTTAGTTTTTCAGGCTCCAGGAAAAGAAGAAAACTGAGGTTTGTTTAAAATGTTTGGCTGGCTTCTGTTAGGGGAAGGGCATGTCTGGTCAATTTAATCACAGCATTTTTCTTTAGTTTTCCAATAGTATCTAGTTTCATACAGCACTTTTCACCACTAGATTTTACAGGGATTTTACAAAAGGTGTTGCTATTATTTTCACCCTTAAATTGCTGGAGTAACTGAGGAATACGCAGGCACTGCAACTTCCCAAGGTCATTTGGTTAGCAATAGTAGATCTGGAAACAGAATGAGGACATCTATCTCTGTGTATGTTTAAGACATTATATAACAAAAGTTACCTTGTTATATACAGTAAATATAGATAAAATGCATTTGAAACAAAAAAGCTAACTTTTTATGTTTTAAAAGTTTTGAAAAACCTTTCAAAGATTTATAAATTTAACAATCAGCAGCTCAGATGAGTATTGTGCTTAGTGTATGGATGGGATTCCATGGTATGTCATCTGAGAATATCAATGCTTGAGATGAGAACATTATTCAGTGTGTACCTATAATTGTTGGTGTGGTGTTTCTCTTTTATGTTTCAACCCAAATACAATTCTGTTTTACTGTGTACTCAAAAAACTTTAAAAAAGTAATGCAGAAACCCTGAAAAGCACATAGAGGAAGAAATAAGTCTGTCCGGAAATTCTAGTTTGGTCAGTAGAGGAGAATGAACTATAGAAGAAACTTTCCATGTCCATTTTTTTTTTCTAACTTTGTTTGTGGCAGACATATTTCTACTGCTATATAAATGACAATTTGAAACCATCAGAGGTATCGATAGTTCCATGAGGAAAGTTGTTTGCCAATCTGGTGCTGGTGCCAATCTGGTCCTGGTGCCAGCCAGCTGTCTGCCAGGCTTTTGGTTCCATTGACTGACCTGAGAGAAGGGCTGACCAGCTGCACTGGAGCTAGGAGAGACAGAAGTAATGAAAGGACAAAATGGCTCTGTCGTACCCTGCCGTACATGTCTCTGTATGCCTCGGCAATCAGAAGCCGCTGTGAATTGCAGCGCTGCGTTAGGATATCAATCAACACATCTTTTTCACAACCTGTAAAGGAAACATAACAAAGACTCTAAATTAAGGACGTGTAGTTATTTACTTACGTTTGTTATGGTTCATGTTTTGTTCAAGAACATTAACCTAAATTCTTGAAAAAAATAGATCAACAGATTAATATCCCACTGGTATTTACCAACATCAGTTATATTTACCATGCTTATGTACCTTTCACTTGCTGGTGTAATACCTGCAAAAAGTGAAGTAGTCTGTTATTATGAGATGCATCACCATCTCTCTCAAGCTCGGTGGACTGGAAAGCATCAATAAAACAGAGAGAGGCTTTCATCTGTTTGGAGCTAGGCACACTAGCAGAATTTGTGGCTGAGCCTGGGAAGTCACACTTGTATGCTCTGTTGATATTGATTGAATTGTCATTTCAGGATTAGGGATCTCTTTTATGAGGCTGACAAATTATGGTCAGACCATTTGCCGAAAAACTGAGAGAGAGATATTTTCAGAGGAACTATATAAAATAAGTAATGAAGTTTTAAAAAATACAATGTCTTAACTAATTTCCAATGGCATTTTATTGAAAGTTACATATGATCTTTTGCTTGATAGCTAGAGCATACTACTAAACTTCTATAGTGAATCAGTATTAACTGCTCATGAAAAAGAAGAAATTATTTACATGTTCTGAAAATTATTTTATCTTTTTTTTTTTTTTTTTTCATCCCAAAAGAAGGCTTTTGGTAATTTTAGAACCATAGAATCATTTGGTTCGAAAAGACCTTTGAGATCATCAAGTCCAACAATACCTGCCCACTACTAAACCATATTTCTGAGAATCTTGTCTACCTGTGTTTTAAATACCTTCAGGGATGGTGACTCAGCCACTTCCCAAAGCCCATTCCAGTGCCTGATAACCCTTTCAGTGAAGAAATTTTTCCTGATATCCAATCTGAACATCCTCTGGTGCAACTTGGGGCCATTTTCTCTTGTCCTAGCACTTGTTACTTGGGAGAAGAGACAAACACCCACCTTACTACAACCTCCTTTTTGGTAGTTGTAGACGGTGATAAGGTCTCCCCTCAGACTCCTTTTCTCCAGACTAAACAACCCCAGTTCCCTCAGCTGCTCCTCACAAGGCTTGTTCTCCATCCCCTTCACCATCTTTGTTGTCCTTCTCTGGACACACTCCAGAGCGTCGATGTCCTTCTTGTAGTGAGGGGCCCAAAACCAGACACAGTGTTCAAAGTGCAGCCCCACCAGTGCCGAGTACAGGGGAAGGATGACTTCCCTGGTCCTGCTGGCCACACTGTTTACAAGCCAGGATGCTGCTTGCCTTCTTGGCTCCTATTCAGCTGACTGTCGACCAGTACCCCCAGGTCCTTTTGATGGAAAGGGGTTTGGTGAGCGCCTCTGCCAGCTCCCTCAATACCCTTGGGTGAACCCCATCCAGCCCCATAGACTTGTGAATGTCTAATTGGTTGAACAGGTCTCTAAACATTTCCTCCTGGATCATTCGTTCCTCTCCCCGTCCCTGTCTTCTGACTCAGGGGGCTGGGTACCCTGAGAGCAGCTGACGGAGTAATATCCCCCGCTTCCTCTGAGGTGGCAGACTGAAGCTGGCTCAGCATTTACATTTACATTTACATTCCAGCATAAATGTATCTCCAAGTGTAAATCAATTGACTTTATCACACTTGCAGCGGAGATGAATTGGGCTAGAAAGTGTGGAGATCAGATAGCATCTGAATGGAGAAGGGTAGTCTCTCGTGTTTCTAGCAGTCATTGTTATATAGGCATATACATATATGTTACAGATACACGTTCTGTACGTATTGCAGCTTTGTTGGGCAGATTTTATCGTATGATCTACAACTGACAGGTTCTGTTTTAATGCAGATGTAACTGGATATTGACTATTTTTTTTTTTTTCAAGTTGACAGAGGAAGTCTATATTTGCTCATTATAGAGGTTTAGTTTTCTTTCTTCTGGATTATCTTGCTACAATTACACCAGCTTTGAGCATGACACTGATTTAGCATCAGTCTGATTCTTTTCCATTGAACTCACAAAGTAAATACATTACTGAAACTCTCTGCGCAAGGATTTCTTTTTACTTTTCAGAAAATAATTCTCACTAGGACTCTACAGCTTATACAGTCTCTATGGTAAAAACTAAGAAGGATTCAGGAGATAATTAAAAAAACCAAATAACTTTATTAATTTGTGTAATTCCACTGGTATCAGTGGGACAACATATGTGACTGAACCTTCTCACAAGAATGAATGTCATGTGCAAAGATTCAGGGCCGGGGGTGTCAGTGCCTGTAAAGGGTGGAGAGGCTTAAATTCCTCTGAAGCTGAACTATGTATTTTGCCAATTGTCCTTGAAATTAGAACTTTGTTCCACGTACTTAGTTAGGTAAATTAAAAGTAAAGTTAATGCACTTGTATAGACAGTATTAAATAAGAGAATAATCTCTGTGTTGTTATGTTGTTTTAATGTTGCATTAAAAATACTGTTTGAAGTCTAGCAAAGTGTTTAAAACTTTTAATCTGTAGCCAACTTAATAAAAAAGATAATCAGATTCCTCTTGATCAATAATAAGCGTTTTGATTTATTTGACATTGAGTCGGAGTCCTCGCATTTCCATTAAAGAAACTGAAAACAGAATGCAAGATTCAGCACTGGACAGGCTTGTGAAAAGCCCAAGGGTATAAAAATTTTGACAACAGTTTTAATGTGATGAAAACGTTTCAGATAGTAAAAAACCAAAACAAAACAATATTCTGACCCTCAGTAATAGCAGCAATCTTCAATGGGAAAACACAAAAATCTGAACAGAGAAAAATGCTTTGGTGAAGGAAATTTCTTTTTGTTCTTAGACTGAAAGCAAATACTACTCCTGAGTGGAAGATAATAAATTCTTTAAACTTTCTACTCCATTTATTTTTATTTCTTGGTGACTGATTAAAAGCCTTAATGGTCCCTGGTAACAGTTAATTGCTGAAGTTACAATTGAATACCTTTCCTTTGTTGGCTTCCACTGTAGTGCTTAACACAGAATTCTGTTTTCTTTTGCTTATTTTCTCAAGGAAAGCATTCATTGCTATAAGTGTTGGTATAGATTTTAGATTAATCTTAATCACCTCTTAGTTTGTGTAAATGCAAATACATGATTTATTTAGACATCACTGGTGTGACTTATTGTGATAGCTTGAAGAGTCAACAGATACATGGTGACACTTTTAATTTTATGAGTTTTTATTTTGCCTAATGCTGTCTATTTTATGAGAGCTTTCTGAAAAAAAAAAAAAAAAAAAAGTGTTAGAATCAGTCAAGATACTCACTAATTCCCTGTAGGGCTCCACCTAGCAACTGGGCATCCATAATAGGGTTAAAATTCGGAGCAGGAAAAATGGTTCCTTGTATCTGATAAAGGAAAAAGCAGAATTGAATTGAAGTGGTTTACATCTATAACTGCATATATAATTATGTTGAAAACCAACAATCACAACATTAAATTTTCTTTGCTTCCTGGGGAACAGGATGCAAAGTTTTTAATTTATGAAACAATTTTATTTATCTAAACCTCCCCTAGCACAACTTGAGGCCACTTCCTCTTGTTCTGTCACTTGTTACTTGGAAGAAGAGACCAACGCCCACCTCACTACAACCTCCTTTCATGCACTTGTAGAGAGCAATAAGGTCTCCCCTCAGCTTCCTTTTCTCCAGACTAAACAATCCCAGTTCTCTCAGCTGCTTCTCATCAGACTTGTTCTCCATACCCTTCATGGGTTTCGTTGCCTTTTTCTCCACGGTCCAGCAACTCAATGTCCTTCTTGTAGTGAGGGGCCCAAAACTGAACACAGTGCCGAACTGAACACACTCAGCCTCACCAGTGCCGAGTACAGGGGCACAATCACTTCCCTACTCCTACTGGACCTCACTATTTCTGATACAGGCCAGGATGCTGTTGGTCTTCTTGGCTCCTATTCAGCTGGCTGTTAACCAACATCCCCAGGTCCTTTTCCACCAGGCAGCTTTCCAACCACCCCTGTCGCATGGGGTTGTTGTGACCCAAGTGCAGGACCTCGCTCTTGACCTTGTTAAACCTCATACAATTGGCCTCAGCCCATTGATCCAGCCTGTCCAGATCCCTTTGTTGAGCTGTCCTACCCTCAAGCGGATCAACACTCCCGCCCAGCTTGGTGTCATCTGCAAACTTACTGAGGGTGCACTTGATCCCCTCGTCCAGATCATTGATAGATACTAAACAGAGCTGGCCCCAACACTGAGCCCTGAGGAACACCACTTGTGACTCCAACTGGATTTAACTCCATTCACAACTCTGGGCCTGGCCAATCCAACCAGCTTTCCACCCAGTGAAGAGTACACCTGTACACATGAGCAGCCAGTTTTTGCAGGAGAATGCTGTGGGAAATGGTATCAAAGGCTTTACTAAATTCTAGGTAGACAACATCCACAACCTTTCCCTCACCTACTAAGCAGGTCACCTTGTCATAGAAGGAGCCAACTGGATTTAACTCCATTCACAACTCTGGGCCTGGCCAATCCAACCAGCTTTCCACCCAGTGAAGAGTACACCTGTACACATGAGCAGCCAGTTTTTGCAGGAGAATGCTGTGGGAAATGGTATCAAAGGCTTTACTAAATTCTAGGTAGACAACATCCACAACCTTTCCCTCACCTACTAAGCAGGTCACCTTGTCATAGAAGGAGAGCAGGTTAGTCAGGCAAGGACCTGCCTTTCATAAACACATGCTGACTGGGCTTGATCACCTGGTTGTCCTGCACATGCTGTGTGATGGCAGTCAAGATGATCTGCTCCATAACCTTCCCCAGCACCAAGGTCAGACTGACAGGCCTGTAGTTCCCCAGATCCTCCTTCCAGCCCTTCTTGTAGATCAGCATTGTGTTCAAATCTTTCAAAGTTATCTTTCAAAGTTACTCCATTATATCCCTGACAGTCTCCAATATCTATTTCTCATGGTATTTCTAGTTTGAAAGGGCTAGTGAGAAAATGATGAATGAGATACATAGGTTGCTTACAAACCTAGTGATTTTTTAAAGCAATGATGTTACTGCTAACTGTGAGATAGCTTTCTGAGATGCCATGTAGAAGGCAACATCATTTTTCTCATTGGTTTGTAACTGATTAAATTACTGTCAGTTCATCCTCAGGGATATGTTATTTCATGTATTTTTTCTTTTTTAAGAAATCTTTGAATAATAAACAGAACTGATGTACTCATTTTAATAGAATCACATACCCATACGTGTACAGAAGAAAATAACTGAGGTTGAAAGCTACTTAGCTCTGTCCCCTGGTTAACCTCATGAGTTCCTCTGAGGATTCTACCCGCTTTTCCAGATGTACCAAGTATAAAGGTTATCTTTCATGACGATTCCTGGTCTCAGTCAATACATCTGATTAAAATGCCACTGTTAACTTGAAATTTACATTTCAAAGAAAAATGGGATCTATTTTGTAAATACAAATGGTGTATTTTTACAAATACCTCCTAGAATCAGGAGTTACACTAATTACACTAATTAATTTGTTTGTTTGCTTGCTTTACATACACTTGAAAGGCTTTTATACATTGTGCCTTCAGTAGTAATGACACATATAGATTTTGTGTATGGCCACTAATCATGGTTCCCTGGCTTGCAATTTTAGCAAAGGAATCAAAAAGTAGCAAGCAAGAAGTGGATATTTTAGGTGAGAAAGAAGACATCATTTCTTGTTAGGTTTATCATTGCTTTAGACCCACCAAGCAAAGGTAAGGGCAACAAATTGTCAGTGGCTAAGTGAGGAAAAGAATGTATGGTCAGATATGTAAAGGAGTTACTTTAAAAAGTACTAATAAGGCAACGCACCTTTACACAAAGGAAAGTACTCACCAGCAGACAAATATCCTTCTGCAGTTTGTTCATCATTTAAATACAAGGTCCTACTTTTACAACTGAACATAAAATACATAGTGCCTTTTTACTCATTAAAACAATCAGGAAAATAATGAGGAAAAAAATCTTTTGGAGATATGGAGATAAATACTGGCCATAGAGAAGACAATGAAATCATGCCAATTTTTGTAGGTTGATATATGTTCTTTTATCTAAAATGAATTGCAGACTCATCCTTAAGATATGCTGCATCCCATCTTCCTTTGTCAGTGTGGGAATTGTCTGTGTACCCTGTGCCTCACTTGTGACATAGCGTATCTCTAGGGTAGGGCTCTGCAGATATTAGCCTCAGAAATTGAGAGTTTATACCCTCATGACATCCTAGTTACTGACAGTACACATACTTCTTCAAATGTCATTCACCAGAAGTTTCCTAGGCATGTGCCATTTGCAGCAGTGGGAGTTTGAGTGCTGTTTGGCCACATGGTACTTGAGGATCCATTTTTTCCCCTCCTTGCTAGCATGTCAAATAAAGCTGACCTTAGTTCAATCATCATTCTCTGCAGCTCAGGAGACAGAAGTGCTTGAGCTCTGTGGCTGGTCAATTGGACAAACCACCCAAAAGCTTACTAATAAACAAAACTTATGGAAATAAGTGCTAGAAGGCACTGTTAGAATGCAGAATAAAAAAATTATATTGATATATGTTATGAGTTAGTTAGGAAAAAAAGTTTAGCCTTCTGGCTCTGTAATTCATGCTTCCCAAAACGTCTGAGACATAAAAAAGCTCATCAATCTTGAGAGGAAAACCAAAACAAATCCAAAACCAACACATCATCAAATATTATGGTAGGGTTGCCGAAATGGAAAGCATTTTGATGGGGATAATAATAAAGAATGGTAGGGTGCAAATGGAATGCAGGTAAAAGATACAAGATTCAAAACCTTTGAGCCTGTGCTTTGCACCAAAAGTAGAAAGCATAAGGATATCTCACATTAGTTAAAGTGCTCTCTGAACTGTCACTACCTTTGCTGGTCAGAAGGGTGGCAGCGGGGAAGAGAGAAAATGTAGGAAGTGAGCATTTACTGAAATCTGATTTAAAATATTGGTGCTGGCTCTTCAACTCTGTGTCTTCTTTGAACAGGTTCAATTCCCATAAAGACTGGTTATCTCAAAGTATTTTCTTTTACACGTTCAGGTTTGTGGTGTCACAAAATGAACCACTGTCACTGATCTTTTCAGTGTTTATGATACCTGCACTAAAATGAGAAATAAGTGAGTTAACTTAGTGAATGCCTCAAGGGTGGATTCCTGCATAGTCCTTGGAATGAAAAATGACTAAAAGCAGTTTTCAAAGTAAATATAATCTCTCCGAATGGAGGCAAGTATTAATAATTTCTGAATATATATCTCTATTTGTGAAACAGTCAAAACAACAACAAAAAAGGCCTTATATGAGTGCATGTTTGCAGAAATGTAATCCTGGAATCATAGAATGTTGTGAGTTGGAAGGGACCGACAGGGATCATCAAGTCCAACTCTTGTCCTGGTGTAGAACAATCCCAAGATTCAGACCATGTGTCTGAGGGTGTTGTCCAAATGCTTCTTCAATGTTGTCAGGCTCGGTGCCATGACTACCTTCCTGGGGAGCCTGTTCCAGTGCTCCACCACCCTCTGGGTGAAGAACCTTTTCCTCATGTCCAACCTAAACCTCCCCTGGAGAGACTGATCATAGAAAAACCAGTTGAATATACAGATTTGCAGGCTTTAAATTTTTGACTAAAAAACTCAACACAGCCCTTGTAATGTGTATTTCAGGCAAAATAGTGGATTTTTGAAGGTGCTCAATTCTCCCTTGTTTCAGCAGAGTTGCTGGACACTTCTTTTAACAAGTATTCATCTAATTATTTGAGGCTCACCATCAGTAGATCAAACCTGACTTAGTAAACACCTGTCTCCTAGCCAGTATCTAATTAAAAACACAAAACTTTTTAAGTAGAACCAAATTAATATGAAGATTCAGGTAAAAGAATTTAGAAGGTACAGTAAAATACAGCTTTTTTTCTTTAATACAAATCCTTTGTGGGAAAGAACTCTCACCCTTTTGTTTGTTTTTAAACAAATTAAAATTTAATTAAAATTTTCTTATACTATACACATTGTACTTGGCTTCACCTTCCATCCCAGAGAAGACAGTTGTCCCAGAGTGTTATTTTTGATGATGATTTTCATTGTACCTCGTATTTGGATTTCCAGAGTGGTTTCTCAGCAAATTCAGCATTCTGCCAATATGTCTAACAGTTCCCTGACCTGAAATCTGGGATTTACAGCATATATGCTATTAGGGTCCTTGGAAGGAATTTTTACAGAACTAATGATGTCTTAAAGCTGGCACAGCTGACAGAGTTATTGTTGCAATACAGTTGTGTGCCTTGAAGAAAGTGTTTCCACTGTGCGGTGTTTACACAGTCTAACCTTTAGGAAGATTTATCCCATCACAACCTATGTCACTTTTGTCCTGTGACCACTTCCATAGTTTTAGTCTTTCACAAACCTGCAGAAGCATTCCTGGTTCATTTTATGCACTTAATTTCAAAATCTTCAGGAATTTAATACTTACTAAACTTATTCCACCTGTTTTCTTTGAATTTTTGAAATATGGGCACAAGCAGGTCTGGTCCAAACCCTTAGAGCTGAACTTTGGTAATTTTGGATCTGAATTCAGTATGATTATGCAGTGATAGCCTATCCCTTGTGTGTTGTAGCTGTTACTTTTCTGTACAGTATCAAATAATTTGAGAGTGCTGTGTGATATTTACCATGGAAGGCAAAGCCAAGTAAATTTGTTGGTAGGCAGTTCAATGGAGACAGGGATTGATTCTTGGAAGTTGCAGTACTGTCTGTGCCTCTCTGAAGTAAATTCCGTGTGAACAATCCATACACTTGTCACAGAGGATGGGGCCTCAGTGCTGTGATGGCAGATGGCACTACTGTCCTGTGGTAACAAGATGCTACATGGCAGGTGAGAAGGAAAAAAACTTGCTTCAAAAGCAATGCAGCAATCCAAGAGGTTGCTTTTCTGAGCAAGTTTTAAGGGGGAGTGAAAGCATGAAAGTGCTGGTGTGGTTTTAAGTTGTTGAGCAAGACTGAATGCTCACAATAATCTCCTGTACTGAGAGATAAGCCAGGAGGTTGTGGCAGGCATTTTGTTTTGCAAAGATTTGTTACAATCCTGTAGTAAGGCTGTGATTACAACATTCTTTTGCTCTACGTTTTGCCCTGCATTCCTCAAGAAAATGAGGAAATAGGTTGAAATGATGTTCACCTTGGGAAAGCTGAGGCTCTGCTTCTATAACCTAGGGCCCAGGGTGAAAATTTGTATTTCCCAAATAAGTTGTGCAGGGTTTATGTGCCTAAATGTGCCAAGAAATGCATACCAGCAGCAGCATACTGCACAAACTGAGAGAGCAGAGCAATAGAGGCATTTGGTAACTGAATGAAATTAAAACATATTGAAATTTCATCAGGGAGCAGACAACTACATGGGAATACGTTGTTCCTTTCCATTATCTTTGGTGATAGAATTTCTACTGCCCTGTTTTGAAGCAGGGCATTTTTAGGGTTGATTGAACACCTGAGTGTAGTTATACGTACTGCTGTTTCACTTCCTTCATTTTCACTGAAGTCAGCTGTGACTGACCAATGAACGCTTATAATGGAAGAAGGATCAGAGGAGCTGGGCAAGGGCAGTGTGCCCTGGAAACTCAGAGAATAATGCAGTGTCACTGGCCACAGCTGTTTTGAAGGAAGTTGATTTTATCTCAACATAGAGGGGACTGAGGGTGGCCTTTGTTTTAGATAAACAGCTATCAACAGTTGAGTGGAAGAAGTGGTGGTGTAAATGTTTATAGCTGAGTTCATTGAAAGGATGTGAATATCTCCCTGACTTAGCCAGACCAGCATGAGGGGAGTAACCATGTGGCTCAGCCCAACATAGAGTATAAAAACTAAGCAACTAGCAGAATAATTTGGGAGACAGTGATTGGCTTGAGCTGGCTTCAAGCCATGTATTCCTCCCAGTGACTGGGAATGCCCAGCACTGTAACAGTGAGCTTATCACTGAGACTAGCAACGGGGATCACATCTTTATTACGTTTGTATTGTGTTTTCATTACATTTTGTGTTACTTTGCTAGATTGAAGATCCTGTGTAAAATCACTTATCTTCAAATAAGTAAATTTGATACTAAACATTACACCCTCCATGGGTAGACTATCTAAAAGAACCTAGTCAGACAGTGTTGGACTCCGACATCAGCATAGCCAGCTTTGAATCTATGACCATTTCTGTTTTGCTTGTTTTCTCCCTAAGCTCTGGAAACCATAGGGAAATTAATAATATGATCTCATGACTTTTCTTCCTTATGCCTTAAGATGGTCACTACAGGGATGTTAAGTCATTCCCCTGTTGACATTTTATTACTTGATTTTTTTTTTAAAATTACATTTAATTCTTCCAAGTATCCACCAGAAGATCCTGAACATCGAGTGAAATTTATGTGAAAGAAAAAAAGCTACCTACATAGAGAAAAAAATAATCCTTTAAACACCCTCCAGTGAATGAAATGTCCAACAGAGTGCTGGGTAATTCAAGCAGCAGCTCCCCATTGCTCTGAATGAATTATTAGGAAGGCCATAGCACTGGTACCATCATCAGGTTCCAACAGCTTTGAGGCAGCAATCACATTACAATAACTCCTTCTGAGGATTAGTTGAAAATATTTCACAGGACCAGAGAGCACATCATAAATCAAAGTGAGTAAAAACGTGGAGAATCACTACAGCTTCCTCTGCAAAATAGACAACATGAGGTGGCAACTGCTGTGAGACAGAGCATCAAGACTTCCTGTGATGATCATCTTAAAAAAAAAAAAGGAAAAGGACAGTGGGAGAAAAAACCACTAATCTATGCTTTTATCAGAAGCCACCCTAGATAGAAACAAGGTAAAAAAAAAATTACTGATGTGCCCAACAAGAGCAGTAGTAAACCGCGACAAAAATCAGTAGAGAGCGCGTTGTACACCTTGAGCACTAGACTGCTATAGAGTAAAGACAAAAGATTTCAGAACAGGATCAGTGGAACAATGGCTTACATGCAGAGGTGGGAAAAGGCTAAGATTGCACTGACATATCTTTCCCTTTCTTAAGAAATAGTTTGTCAGTTAAAGTCATTATTGTTTAATTGTAGTTCAGCACTTCTAGGTTATAATTTATAATGTAAAAAATTAAATTCCAGCCTTTCTTCTGCAGACTAAATAAGTTTCTTTGATTTGTAAAAAGCAAGGTCTTTGAAAATTAAACTTTTCTGGTCAGTACTCTAAATGTTAATTCAGCGTTAGTCTGCTGAAATTTACTTTATCAACTGAAACTTTTTAAAAGAGGAAATCTACTAAAATACCCAAATTATCCTGTATTTCTTTCATAATTAAGCTATTTTAAGACCCACACCAGCTTATAATAAAGACAGGGACTATTTGCAGGCTGTTATTGCTTTCTCTGGCCCTGGGTTTAATATATCTGAGTTTCCCTCTGTAGGAAAGTCTAATATTAATTATTTATCTGTAAACAGCTACTGTATCCTTAATACTAAAATTCAAGGCAGTATTCTCTCTCCAGACTAAAACCAAGTATGCTCTGTGTCTGCCTTCTTCAAATAAAAGTGATTCAGATGTTTGCTGGAGTACAAAATAACTAATTGACATAGGTGCTGAAATACAAAACTGCTAGTCAGGAAGATGGTGACATGTGGTGATGGGGCAGGGAAATAAAAGATCTAAAAGATTCATGTTCACATCAGCTTTGTGATCCTGGATGTCACACTTAAAATGAACATTATGTTACTGTTTGCTGTGAGCAGAAATTACACATGGCTTGTTGATGGACAGTGGAGGGTCTCCAAGATAGTCAGAAGGCTGGAGCACTTGGCCTGTGAGGAGAAGCTGAGGGAACTGGACTTAGCCTGGAGAATAGGCAACTCTGAGTGGGACCCAACAGCTGCTCTGCAGTATCTATGTGAAGAACATCAAGAACATGGAGCCAGGCTCTTTACTGAAGGGCATGAAGAATGGAAGGCAACAGTTATAAAACAAAGCAGGGAATGTTCTGGCTGGATGTGAAGAGTTGTGGTGGTTTGGGTGGATTCACCCTTTTGGCTTGCACCTTGCAGCCAAACACAGCCTGCTCTATCACCCTCCCCGCCCACCCTCTTGCCCAGGGAGTAGGGGAGAGAATTGGAAGGAAAAGGGCAAGGAAACTCACAGGTTGAGATAAAAACTATTTACTAATTAAAATAAAATGGTAATGATAACAGTGGTAACATACTATACAAATGAGTGATACACAGTGCTCACCGCCCGCTGACCAATGCCCAGCCTGTGCCAGCTAACGATCCCAGAGCCGAGACAGTCCCGAAACCCTGGAAGAGTGAGCGCGAGTGATCCCCGAGAGAAATACCCCCATCTTCCAGTCAGCCCTGGTTAATATACTGACATGACATGACATGATATGAAATATTTCATTGGCACATCCAAATGCCAGTTTTGGGGTATTGTTATTTACTGTGCTTCTCCCTCCCAGTCCTAGTGCAGCTGTGTACAGCCAAACATGGTGGCCTTGAGCTCCAGCAGCAACTAATAACATTAGTACTTTATCAACATTCTTCTCATAACAAGTCTTACACTGAAACTAAAACACAGCTAACTATTCTAACTACTAAGAGGAAAATTAACTCTATCCTAGCAAAAACCAGGACAAATATATTTTTTTTCTGTGAAGATAACCAAGCACTAGAAGATATTGCCTGATGAGGTTGTGGAGTTTCCATCCTTGGAGGTTTTAGAAACTGAACTGGGCAAATTTCTAACCACTTTGGTCTGAATTCGTTGTTGACACTGTTTTGTTGAGAAGCTGGACTAGATGACCTACCAACCCTCCATTCAATCATTCTACACTTTTTTTCAAAGCCAAAAAATAACAGGAATTTTTCCAATAGCATTTTAAAAATAAGTAAATATTATCTAACACTCATTGGTCTCAGTCACGTGGGATTGAGTGATAAAGAATCATAGTAGTTGGAAAAAACCTTTAAGATCATCGAGTCCTACCATAAACCTAACACTGCCAATTCCACCCCTAAACCATGTCCCTAAGTACCTTGTCTACCCATCTTTTAAATACCACCCAGGATGGTGACTCAACCACCTCCTTGGGCAGCCTGTTCCAATGCTTGACTGCCCTTTCGGTGAAGAAGTTTTTCCTAATATCCAACCTAAACCTTCCCTGGTGCAACTTGGGACTATTTCCTGTTGTTCTATCACTTGTTACTTGGTTGAACAGTCTGACCCCCACCTCTCTACACCCTCCTTTCAGGTAGTTGTAGAGAGCCATAAGGTCTCCCCTGAGCCTCCTTTTCTCCAGGCTAAACAGTCCCAGTTCCCTCAGCCGCTCCTTGCAAGGCTTGTGCTCCAGCCCCTTCACCATCTTGGTTGCCCTTCTTTGGACCCACTCCAGCACCTCAATGTCTTTCCTGTAGTGAAGAAAAATTGCATTATACCCAGGGGGTCAGTCCTTTAGGGATGTACACCAATATACTTTGTTTTGCAGGATTAGGCACAAAACTTGACATTTGTGTCAGTAATCACTATACATAATGTGACGAGTTATCACGTTGGTAAGAATCATGTGCATTTTCAGTATAAAACTACTATGAACTTCATGCACAATTTATTTCTGCATTTTCATTTCCCACAAGGGAAACTAGTGAAGGTATAATGAGTGTGGAGCCTAAGAGATTTGACTATTAGGAGTGACAGACTTTGATGCTTGCACAGAAAATAAAGTTGTTGTTTATGGATATTAAATGAGTCTAACTATAGTGTCTGTATGGAAGCTACAGCAAGGCAGTTTATCTCTACCAGTCATAAATAAATTCCGCTAAAAAGATTCATTCCCTAAACAGTTTTTATTTGTAATAATCTAGGGTGGATCCCGTAGTGAGTGAGGTGTTCACTGTTTCGTCAGTATATGAATGTAGTTACACCTTTCCAAAGAGATGTTAGCATACACTGAACTGCAGAGCTGAACTTCTAAGCATTTGAAACCAGGTCAGAGTCAGCATTATTCATCTCTTTCATTACAAATATAGTCATTCAATTAAAACAAACAAACAAACAAACAAGCAAACAAAGGAGAGGATATCTAAATATTGCCTTAAGGAAATACTGATCTAAAAAGCATACAGAATAAATATGGGCTAGGTCCTCAGTTGGTGTAAATGTTCGTAAGTGTACACAACTTTGTCACTTTGTCAAAGTCAGTAAAGCTTTGTTTTACACAAGATGATGGTTAATCTTAGATAATCTCCTAACTCCTCTGTTACTCTGATATCCTTAAAATATCCTCATTGTTTATACACTGCATGTTCCCACGATCTTCGTAATGAACCCTGTGAAAACTGATGTGTTCAACTTCTGTGGCTTTTCCCAGATTCGTGTATGTTTAGATATATTCATTAGGTACATGGGCAGGTTACAGTAACACTAAACATTTCCTTCAAGTTATCTGCATTCAAAAATATTAATCCTCACAAGTGCATATATAGCTGTTTTGTTGTCCAAACAATGTCACATTCAGTTACTCAATCTGGATGCAAGAATGTGGATTTTGTGGATACTAGGATGGTGTGTTGTTTTGAAATACATTGTTTTCTGATACAAGTTGTTCTGTGAGCACTGCAGCTCGTAACAACTAGTTTATTTCAGATTCTTTTGCCTCTATATTCCTACCTACTTCCTCCAGCCACAACAGCAGTTAGTTTGCCCTCCTTGTTCCTTGAATCTCCATCTTCATTCCCAATCCTGCAGGTCCTTTCCAAGTCAACCACTGGCTGAGTATAAGATGGCTTGTCCTGTGACTGAGTCCAAAGTATGCATGTACTGATTGACTAATGGCTAGGCTAATAGAATAAATGACTGCTGAGTTTAAACTGCTGTATTTTTTAAAATGGAAGAAGAATTTGATTCTCTGATCTCCACTGAGCAGAGTTTTCACAAAACTGCAGAAGAGATTGTCATTCCTCTCCCAAATAAGATAGAAACTTTCAAGTTCAAGAAACTATCAAGTTCAAAGTTGCTGGTAGGGACAGATACACAGAAATACAGCCAAATGTTCTGAAGAAAACAGGGGAGAAGTGCCTGGTACCGTCACTAAAAGAACATGAAGAATTCTGCAATTTTAAAGACTGTTTTAATTTTGATATCTAGATTGTAGCATCTCACATCACATGCACACCATTTTGCTGAAGCACTCTTTGCAAGCATAGTATTCAGCATAGCATGGTTTTCTGCATCAGAAAGAAAATGCCTTCAAAGAAGAGCTGAGGAAAGTTACTTCTGAGAGCAATTTGGCCATTTTGTGGGTTAGTTTAGGCCAGATGGATATGTGTGAGTATGAGGAAATGGTTTTCATACTGTCTGTCTTCTGCAGCATCCTAACAGAAAGGATATCTATTATTCAGAAGGAAGAAAATCAAGTTTCTTACTTTTTTCTCACAAAGTATCCAAGCACATAAAGGTAAGGCAAACAAACCCCCAGAGGTGATTTCAGTGATTTTTGACTTTAAGGGTTGTAATCCTCTTTCTGATGTCAAGATACTCTCTGTACAAAAACACAGATCTGTTTCTACAGAGGTGGTCCAAGTGGGTGCTTTATACATACCTCTATGTGTTTGCACATATGCATTTGACTCTTTGATTGCAAAACAGCTATGCAAATAGAACAGGTTTGTGTGGTAGTGGAATGAATCAAAATAACAAAAGAGATTGGAAAGGGACTGTAAAATTTGTAATAAGTCTGAAAAATGATACTTGCATTCTACCTTCCTTCTGTGCGACAGCAAGGAAGTTACAGCTTTTCCTGATCAAAGCCATAAGCAGTTCAACAAAAGTATCAGTAAGCTCAGGCTGCTTTTATCAAATTATGATGTATAAAGTTCAGGCAATTCAGTCTTGTGATGGAAAAACCAATCTAAAATATGAACAACCTTCTAATAATATTTGTTCAGTAAGTCATTCTACTGATAAAAAACAATCAAAGTCAGACTTCTTGGTCTGAATGTTTCCCATAGGCAGTATTACTAAAATATAATGCTTGCTTTATTAGCTAACTACAAGCTATGAGCTAGCTATACTTTTGCAAAGATCTCTTTTGTGTTCAACTTTATTAAATAAAAATTTCATGAGTATTTTGATTTACTGTGAGTTTATTGTATGTGTTACACTGCATTTGAATAATCTATGATACAGTAATGGAAGGGGTATTTTTAAACAGAAAATGATTTCTCCAAAGCCTTACATCTTTCCTTATATATGTATTTTAGAGAGGTCACAGATGTAATCTTACCTAATTTCTGGTAGTTTTACCTCTGTGGTACTGCGGGGAACCATTTTCTGTATGTAATTTCTGATAATGATGTCACCATGTATTACTGAATCTGGCAGAACTGCGGATTATTTTGTCCATCTCACTCTTGATCTTGGGGAACTCCATCCTATCCAGTGTTCATATATAATATATGTAATTGCTAATATGTGTAACATAAATAATAAAGGAGACAATCTTAAAGAACCAAGTAAATTTTGAATGTAATGCTTCTAATTCTTTTTTTCATGATTCTTATGCTTCTGAATTAATGGAACATTAATATTTGGCATTACTTGAAAAATGTCTAAGTCTAAAGTGTGCCTTTAACACTTGTTCTCAATCTAAGTTTGTGTTTAAGGAGAGCAGACAAGAAAGTAATGTGACAGCCTCATTGCTCAGTCCTCTGTAAGCCCTGCTTTCTTGCTCATGATTTGCTAGAAAGAGTGATTTTTCTGCTGTTTCAGTGCTGAGTCTCATCTGAGAAAACTGCCACTGCTCCATGTCTGACTTCACCTTGAGGAACCAGCAGACATCCAGGGGAGAATGCTTGAGTGGGCACTGCACTGCATGTCACCATTCTGTCTGTATGCCTCAGCAGGGAAGTCTGTTCCACTGGTTAGGATCCAATGAGCAAATTCATACAAACCCCCAGTTTCTCTTTCTTCCCATCCCACAACATATGGAAATGGGAATAAAGAATAAAATTTTACCAAACCTGAGAATCCATTACAATAGTTTCAGAGAAAGCCTGTAATCAGGTTTTGATGTCTTTCCCGAGATCAATATCCACCCCGTTGTCTACAGGTACTCACACCATTTATTTTGGAGTATTTTGTTGCAATTCAGGGGATCAAAATTAGGAACTTAAGTTCCCTCTCTGCTCAAGTGGTCCTGAAGGCTGACTGATGCAGAACCATTACATTAAATTAAGCCTAAAACCTACAGTTAAGAATTAATGTGTAATCTATTAGATTTTTTTATAATACATACTATATGAAGACAGTGTCAGTTATTTAAATGCAACTGGTCTCAATAAGTAGAAGAAAAGAAATTGAACTTCCTGATTTCTCCAACTGAAATGGATCTATTAGCTTTGTCAGCTGGAGTTATTCTTTCAGTTTTCCTTTAATTATCAGGAATAGATTAATAACATAGCAACTAAAAGAGAAATAAGAAACAAAGAAGAAAATACCTTTTCAGTTCTTAACAGGTCTAGTAAAGGATGCAAGATCTCAAATTGCAGAAAACCAAACACATTAGTAAACCCCATTCGATTCCTGTTTCTTTAGAAAAACAAATATATGCAGTATAATTTTATAGGAAGAAAAACTTTACCGATAAGGTTGGAATAATTAGTGCAATTATACTTTCAAATTAAATAAGGAAAAAATGTTCATCCTTTAGAAAATTTTATATTGATCTGTAAATTTATTGGGAATGCACATGCAAAAAGCTTTTGAGAGGAGTGAATCATTATTCCTATCAATAATAATTAAAAGAATATGAAAGTCCTTAGTGAACATAATTATCAGCATGCCAGGTGCAGAAAGCAATTTCATACTTTGCTGTGATGAAATAATAACTATAGCAGCTTTCAGAATGGAGATTTTAAATTGCACTATGAACTTGTGTTTTCTTGAAGAGTGCTAATGAAACCATTTAATATACTGCTATAATTTATGGATGGGGAACAATAATTAATAGCTTTTGCCATGTTATGGCTCTTGTAGAGGTAGCATTTATTTGCTTTAAAATATTTTTCACATTGCGAACAAACCCAAATGTTTATAAATGATAAAGCTATTCAGTTATTTTATGCAGTTACAGACTGTCTTGTGAAAATATAAAAAAATATAAAATAGTGCCATGAATGGGTATCTTCTGAACAACTCACATTTTTATTTTTAATACAATTAGGTAATAGTATGAAATTTTGTGTCTTGTGTAACAGCTAAGTGTCAACACAAAGTCTCACAAAGAAGAGGAAAAAGATATTTTGTCCTGAAAAGTCTAAAATTATGAGAGAGGAACTGATAATTCTTTGCATTTTAATCTTAATTTCAGGCACTTCATATATACTGTAAGTAACCCCATAATTAGGCCCAAATTACAACTAAATAAAATTCACCTGAGATTAACTTCTACCAGCGGAGGGAAATGGGTCCCAACATGTTGTGACGACAACTCAAGAGCAATGAAAAGTTTTGAAAGATTTCATAGAACAAATCATTATACTCACATAATCTCCACAATACATTTTGATACAAGTCTTCAAGTTCTGTTGAGATGAAAATAGTTGCTTTCCTAGAATATAGCTAAAAATTCAGTAAACTAAATTGTTATAGTTAACTCTATTCTATTTTGGAGAATTGAGAGAAACCATCCAATCAAATCGATACCAAGTACATTCAGCTCCAAGGTAACAATGAAGCAGGAACACCGCTTGGTACTGTACGTCCTTGGGTTTTATAGATTCACTGTATACTTAGTCATTAATCATATGTGAATAAGTATGATTATAACGTAAGTAAACAGTCATTAGCACGACACCCTCTGTTCTGCTGTTGATTTTAAGAATCAGAATTCAGATAGTCAGAGAATGAAGTGCTCACCTGCAGAAAGTGCTCGTGTTAATGATTGACTTTTCAGACTGGGTCTGGTCTAGTTCTTTTTTTCCTTGTGCTGAAATTGCTCAGCTCATCACTTGTTCTAATAACTGTTTGAACCTGGCATGCATAGGAAGATGCTTTATAGCCCTTATGTGTAACCTGGAGTGGTGTGGACAGATCCTTCATCCTCCGTAGAACTGTGCAGATAAGGGTTTCCCTTGATGTTTTCACACAAGTTACAATTTGCAAAATCCTGCGAAGGGGTGATCAAAAATCCTGTAACATTGTTCTATTAGAAGACATACAGAATCTGAACTACCCAACTGACACACACCCATGTCTTTCATAGCCAATACCTTGTATTTTTTCTATTAATGATAACTATTATTGTGATAAATCATTGAGAAAATAGAAATTTTTCTCAAAAAAATAGGAATATAAAATAGACATGGAGAATCAGTCCATATATCCTCAAGCAACTTGAACGAAAGGCAGAGGCTACCATTATCCTGACTGGATACCGGTATAGAAAGACATTTTTTTCCTGCAATAGTTGAACAGAATAGTCACTCAAAGTCTGAATTAATTTTTCTTTCTTCTCTTAATGTATCCATCACATGCTTTGTAGCACTTACGAAAAGCTAGATTTTTCTTTTTTTTTAAATTTAGGAAGACTTTGGAAAGAATGAAAAAAAACCAAACAAAACTTTTTTTGTGGCCTTATATCTTAACAACTCTTATAAGAATGAAAAATTTTCTCTGGGCTTGTATGAACTCAGCAGTTTTGATGTGAGTACGAGCTTTTGCATGTCAGCCTGCGTTATGCATAAAGACTACTTGTGTGTTCTTAGAAATAGTTGAAAGAGTTTCACTGACAAGCATATGTGTGTGAAACATGGGCTTTGGACTGGCATGTCTTTGCTTTCTCTTTTTTAATTAGGGCTGTGGTAGATTTTTAAATTATAATCCTACCAAGTACTTACTTTAATCTCTGTATCTCAAGTGCTCTTTGAGGATGGCTGGGGAATATAGTCCTCCTGTACGGCTAAGCAAAATGTTCTGTAAAGAATCTGGTCTGATCAGTTGGAAGATGGCACACATTTGGTGCTGAAGGTGGTATCTAGAGTGGGATCCAGTCTCCTGATGATACGTATTTTAAAGCAGTGATAAGAATATGAGAACGTTTTAAGCCTCTCTTTTTCAGACTCTAATTTTACATGCATTTCCTTGCTGTGATTAAAATATAATACAGTTAATGTTCAGTACAACACAAAACGGATTATGTTTACAGGATTACAGTAATGTTTTAGTCTGCTTGTGTCAAAACCTTCAGGAACCATAGGGTGTAAATAAGTAGACAAAAATTGTTGTTCTATGAAATACTAATACCTGACATGTGCAGAAAGCACATAACTGATTACTGAACTAGATTCTGATTTTAAAGAATCTTTCTGAGAGAAGCTGTGAGAAAGTGCAGAGAAAATGGGAGATAAAGTGTTCAGTAGAAGAGGAGGTTTCAACCTCCTTTTCTCTGTGAATGTCCTTTGGCTGGCCTTTCCTGCCATCTCCCCTCCAAGGCAAGAGGCTAGGCTTATGACAAGGAAATGCAAAATGTATTTGTCCATGCAATGCTCAGCAAAACCGATCCAATGTTTGTGTAGTAGAGTGACGTGTTGAACCTAATCTCACCTTTACGTTTTCTTCAAGAATCAGTAGGTCAGAGTTGTGAACCATTTCTAGGGGAGGAGCTTATCCTGTCTTTTTGGGGAAAACCAAAGAAGTTGTGTTGCAAGTAGTTTTGTCAATCTCACATTTTAATAAAATATGGACTACATGGGGAGACTGCAGAAGAGAGCAGAATTCATTACTTACACAGAAAACCAGGAAACACTCAGTTTGTTTAGACTAACGAAAAATGAAGGAGACCTTAACAGTTAAGGAAAATAAAAGCTGATGCAAGGGGAAGTGAAAAAAATAATTTTTCCCCCCGTTCACAGTGGACTGGATAGATAAAGGTCTCTTTTTCTGTTCCTCTGTCTATTTGATCTTTGCATTTCTCACCCAGTTATAGGGTGAGATTTTTGTTACTGTTCTGGGTACCTGTTTGCTTTCCTTTCTCTTTTTCTTGCTAAAACATTTCCTGTTTCTGTTCCTTATTATTTTTCTCCTCTCTCACTTTATTTTATTTACTCTCTCTCCTCTCTTCCTTTTTGGAGGGATTTAATTCTTTTTCTGTAAGAGCAAGGAGAAGTCAGTTCCTCTTCTTCAGGTCCTCCCAGACAATGGAATTTCTCACCTGTGTTAGAGGTTCTTCCTCAAACTTTCCCTGTCCTGCTCCTTGATGTGCATAGGCTTAGACATTGTAAGTGATCATTTCCATGTTGTTTTAAGGGAATCCTTGAGTAAAAATAATGAGACATAATTCATTTCTAATTAGAGATCTATACACTTCTAAGAAAGAATGGTTTAATTAAAGTGAGAAGTAAAAATTATTAATATGAAATTATTCTATTTATTTTCCCTGAAGATTAGATTCTAGCATATCTGTTACATATAAATTTAAAACAAAGTTCGCATTATTAGTATAATAAGCTTCAGGTATTGCTCTGGTGTCTTTTAAAATAATTGAAATGTGGATGCTAGCAAACACATTTGTACTGCTGTTTTTGTCAAATATTACTGCAGTGGCAAGTGCAGTAATGTATTAAAAGCACAGGACTTTTTACTCTGTGCTGCTGAGCATGTGGTTTATATGGAGTAAAGGAAATCTGAAAAAAAACAGAGCTGGTGGAATTGCTAGCCTTCACCAGAGTAAAGAATGTGTGAGCGCATGACAGGGGTCAAGAAGAAGCAGTGGAAAGGTCATCTCTAGCTCTGGTGTAATAGTAACTGTCTTGAGCATTGGAAAAATATGGCAATGGGAATTACGCTCACTGCAGGAGCTTACAATCGTGTAGAATCTTACTCACCATGATTAAACAAAGTATATGGTGGTAAATACATTAACACAATTAATCACTGTAGGATCTGTGAGTCAAGTCTAACTTTCACAACTACCAAGGCTGTATTTATATTGCAAAATAAATTTGGGCTCTTATTTACTTGTCGATTCCCCTTAGGGTTGCCAGGGCCAAGTTCTGCCCTCTCACTGAGCATGATATGTGGACGCAGGAGGCAATACCAAATACTGTGCGGTCTGTGGAGCTGACAGTCTGCGCCTTGGAAGGGCAACCACCAGCTGCCATTTGGGATATAGCCAGTGACAGAAGGCTGGCCACATGAAGCAAAGGAGGCTTTTAAAGAAGAGTATAGGGTTGAATGTGAGAGTGGGTAGTGAGCATAGCTTTCTAGAAACAGCAGAAGCATTATTACTTAGTGTAAAACTTGGTTTTCATCATTGTGTCAATATAATTTAGAATTGAAGTTTCTCTTGGTCTGGGAAACTGCTTGGAGCATGCTCTTCTCAATAAGTCTTAGCTTCTTCCCGTAGAAAAATATATATTTTTAATATATTATTTAGGTGCATTACATAAATACATTTTTCTAATAATTAAAATACATTTTTCTAATTTGATGCTGTGTTCTTCTATAAAGTTGTTCTTGTTTTATGGCACAGTGCTAGTGTTTGTGGGTAACTTGTGTGTTTTAAGGGTGTGAAAACTATTTCTACAAATTGTATTTAGGAGTGCAAGCAGTTGATGAGAATTCATTTTAAGAAAATTTCTCAGTCTTTGGACCTCACTTCTGCTGACAATCTTACATGTATTTCTAACATTCCTATAACTGTTTTCCTGAACCTTGAGAAAGCATTAAAGCAAACATCTGTATGCATGTGATATTTTTAACACCTGTGTTAATGAAGGACTCACCATTTACATTCTTAAAGCTTGATAGCTAAATGAAAAATAACCACACGTTTCCAGCCAATAAAAACTTTTCATTAAAAACCTATTAAAGCTGTATAAAAGTATTCCAGCAGGACTTCTGACACTTTTAGAATGGTTGTATTTGAATCAGCATGGATGCATTTTTTAAGGTTTCACAGTTGAAATATAAAATTAGAATGAATGCAATTAAAAAAAAGAACAATGACAGTGACTAACGTAATACTGCAAGGAAAATCACATTATTTCAAAATATTTTTCTCTAACTACCATGGAACGAATTTTTCACTATAATAAAGCTTCCCTTAAGTTCCCTTCTTTTCCTACATGCTTTAAAAAAAAAAAAAAGGAAAATGAGGCAGCTAAGCATAATTCATAGTGTTAACATGTAAATTTAATAATGTGTAAATGCCACATGAGTATCTGACCTTGGTATTGTCTTCCTAAGACATTTAACTTTTTGTTTGTGCGCCTTTCTGGGAAGCAGATTGTCCATGCCAAACAAGCAAAATACGTATTTCTTGAGTCTCAGTTATTACCATGGCAACTGGTAATTGGTATTAAGAATTATTTCACTTATAAAGTGGACGGATTTTTATCCTTGTTCACAGGAGATGTTTTGTTTACAGAAGTTAGTTTAAAATGTTTTGTTATGGATAGCATGGTAAGATGTGCAATACAGATGGAAGGAAATGTCATTGGTTTTATGACTTTAAATATAATTTCTATTTTTCAAACAAATGCATAGCACCTATATTGCCTCAAAGGTTGAGTATACAGTAAAACCATTCTGCTTTTTCTAGTTTATTATTGCTTTATTTGGAAGATGACTTCCCTCCCCCCCCCCGAATAAAACCATTCTGCTTTTTGTAGTTTATTATTGCTTTATTTGGAAGTTGACTTCCCTCCCCCCACCCCGCCTTTTTTTTTTGCATTTGATTGATAGTTTATGTCTAATCCTGTTTCCTTTGTTTCTCTCTTAACTATTTTATTTCCCAAGATTACAGTAAAACTGTGGAAAAGATTAATCAGTGAAAAGGATAGACATTCAAATGAGCAAATTAAAGGCAAGATCTTTTTTTACAACCATAGTTATTTACATGTTGTATCTCATGCTGAGCTGTACTCTGCGTATTTTACCACTGTTTAGTAAATTATCCTGAAATTTGGGAAAGTTTATATCAACTTCAGGCTTTGTTGAATACAAAGCTTAAAGGATCATTTGCTTGAGTAAAAACTGTGTGATTAGCTTCATAATTTCCTTTTCCCATCAATGTCTTGCTTCAGAGAAGTATCTATTAACCATTTAATAAGTATCTATTAACCATGACAGGCTGAAAGAGTTGGGGCTGTTCAGCCTGGAGAAGAGAAGGCTCTGGGGAGATCTTATAGCGGCCTTCCAGTACCTGAAGGGGGCCTACAAGAAAGCTGGGGAAGGACTTTTCATAAGGTCAATTAATGACAAAACAAGGGGAAATGGGTTTGAGCTGAAAGAGAGTAGGTTTAGATTAGATATTAGGAAGAAGTTCTTCACTGTGAGGGTGGTCAGACACTGGAACAGGTTGCCCAAAGAAGTTGTAGATGCCCCCTCCCTGGAAGTGTTTAAGGCCAGGCTGGATGAGGCTTTGAGTAACCTGATCTAGTGGAAGACGTCCCTGCTGATGGCAGGGGGGTTGGAACTAGATGATCTTTAAGGTCCCTTCCAATCCAAACCATTCTATGATTCTATGATTCTATGATTTATGTTTGTAGCACCTTATACTCAATGATAATGTTTAACATTTTGATTTATCTTATGCTATCCCCAGAAAACTAGTATTATTTTCTTATTTTCCAAATGAAGGAAGTAGTGATTAAGTGATTTGTGTAATGTCACCTAGGATGCTGGTAGCAGAGCTGGTGACAGATGTCAAGGCTTTCAGACCTTTTAGTAAAACTGCTCTCTTACAGTTAGTGCAGATTCCTATTTATAGGAAGACCCTCAGAAATGCTGGTCTAGTGAAAACAATTTTGTATCGTAATGGGTTGACTGAAGTACATCCTATTAAGGTTATCTCATGGAAGTGAGACTAATGATCTATCATAATACCACATAGTCCAGTCAGTGTAAAGTAGAGTAGCTTTGATTTGCTCCTGAGTGGGAGGGCTTATTAACTCCGCCTGAACACAGCGCCAACAGCACTGTACTGCTTTTGGGATGTGTGGTTATACATACCCAGCTTGGGTTTGTGCTACGCTGGGGATCGCTGTGCCATGCTCTGTTGTGTGATGTGCCCAGCTTTCTTGCTTTTTTCTTGTCTAGCTGTGGTTCAAATGGTTGTCTACTGTCTGATTGAGTAGGCATGCACATGTCTACACTTAAGTCCTATGGTGGCATCTCTCTGAATTACACTTCGTGTATACTAATGTAAACAGCAGAATACATGTAAAGTTGTCAAAAATACAATTGCCATGGAAATGGACATGAACTATATAAGGTCCTTTCCAACCCTAACCATTCTATGATTCTGTGTTGTGAAAAAGCAGATGAAAGAACTTGCATAGGAAGTTTAGTAAACAGAGCTGTACTTTGAGGCATAAGGAACCCTTGCAAAGATCCGTATAAAAAAAGGCATTAAGTGTGCTTCTTTCCCCCCTTAAAATGTATGAAAATGCTTTCTTTTAATTTTGCCCTGGGAGTTCTTCTGTTAGCAATTCCCCTCTAGTCATTTCTCTTTGATAGCTCAGAAGACTAAAGTAACTAGCATTTATAAGACAAAATCTAAGCTTTAAATATGTCCACCATAGGAAGGAAATATTTTTATCAACTCAGACAGTTCTCTGCTGACCTAGAAAAACTGGCTGTAGTCCAGCACTGCGCGAACTATTTCTTTATTTTTACTTTTAAAATGAATGTTAGGCTGTTCAAAGGGTGGTAGGTCAGGAGAATTAGGTTGTTTTGTGGAGAGAATTAATCTATACCTGGGACAAATGTAAACTTACAGAATATAGTGGATCTCTGATATATTCGGGAAGTTATGTGGTGATAGCAGTGGAAGTACAGGTGAGTGGAAATTAGTCATCTCAGGAGTTTTTTCTTACGCTTAAGCAGGATTGTTTTGAATACTACTTAAAACATTCTCCTGGATATTTTTCATAGTGTTAAAAAATGCCTTGTTTCATTAATTTCAACAAAATCCACATTCACTAGAGAGCCATAACAGAGAAAAAAGGTATTTCTTTGAGAAAATATACACAGAAAGGGAAAAAAAAATAGGTGCTCTAAACCCCATAATTATCCCAGGAACAGGATTCCTATAACTACTGCCTAAAATATTACTGCAAAATGAAAAAGAGGAAACAGTCACCAAATTTCTTCACTAATTTGTGTAGATGGCAGCAGTGTTTCATAACATTCTTGGTATAATGGTGTTCCAGTTTAAAATTAATATGGCTCTGTGGAAATACAGCTATATAAGGATGAACTCTCAGTTCTGATTAACACAGTATTTTATTACTAACTTTATTAGTATCATGGCAGATAAATCATATAGACTGATATCATATCTGATAACAGTTTCAAAATAAATCAGATAATTATACATATATAATTTACTACAAACACAAATAATTTTATATGTTTTATTAATAACACTTAAGGATTACTTTATTTATAAAATGAAATGCTCACTATGCTCTCATAGACAGCACATTACTTTTTAAATGAAAAATATATAAATAAAACCCAAAATATTGTGAATGTAGACAATTTGCTAAACCCAACTGCATCTGGAAGGTGCAGCTGTAACTTTTTACATTGATGCCTGCTTTAAGCAAGTTACAGCAAAACCAGCATATACAATGAATCTGTGGTTACAGACCACTGATTTACACAGACGCTTGTGGAAAACGTAATGAATGTATGATTTCTTGTATGCTAAACTGTCAAGTTACAGTGCTGTTTCCATTATGCAAGCACTTGATCTTGCAGAGGACGGAACATTTCTCTGCTGCATGCTTGTACTTAAAATGGATGTTGCTCATCTCCCATGCAAGTTCTCAGAAGGTAGCAAAGTGACTGTGGGTGTGTATGTGGGGCAACTACAATTTATCTGGAGAGCTTAGCTTATTTGTGAGCTTTTGTTTCTTGTGAGAAACTTTTCTGTTGTAATGACATGCTTAAATCCATTAGCAGGTCTCCCACCATAAAGACTGAGATATACAATTAGCAGGTTGTTTACAGCAGAGCTGCAACTGCTGTGACTAAAGTGTTATTGATGGAGTGAATCAACTTTTGCGAGAATGTTTTCCAAAGATGAGTTTAATAAAGGTTTGATATGATGTTATAACTTAGCCTTGATTAGGTACAATGTAAGGCTCAATATTATTGCTTTACTGTCAAATTACTTCACATAAAAGTGACATGATATTTTGCCTACATTATTCCAGACAGTTAAGCCTGTTCTTACCACTTTTAATCCTGAGCAGTTCCACTAACCTTAGAGCCTAGAAGCTGCTTGATGCTAAGTGCTGTTGAAATTTCATTTATTTGGATGTCTGAATCTGAAGGAAGGAATGATAATAACTTCCATACTTAAGGTAGAACAATTTTCTGCTTGGGAGTGAAATCAAAAGGACATAAGTGAAATGCGATGAAAATTGGTGCATGCAGCAGAAGAAAGAGTAAAATTAATGCTGCCTCTTTAATAACCTAGAGCCAGTTGTCTGTTTTTTAAAATCTTTGCCAATGCTGATAGTCACAACTCATGCATAAACAGGAGCTGATTTTATCTGGCTTGTGCATTTTTTGTGCGTGTTTGTTTTCCTTGTTGCCGTAGTAACTAGAGTAAAGTTGGCACTAGCATATGCACTTTCATATGAAAAAATAATATTATTTATATCTACTATGCCTAAGGAAGAAAGCTTAGAGGCATAGCCAATATCATAAGCATAACTTTCCGAAGTTAGTCATCAAAAGTAGGAATCATCTTAAATCCCTCCCCAGTGTTGAGAACATGGCTCTTTTCTGTGAGGTTATGATTTCTATATTTTGGTCACGATTTTCAGTGTTGTGAGAAAGAATTGATAAAAGCCCCAAACAGACTTTGGGATGCCTGGTTTGTGTTCTTAGATATGCGATCAATGGGCTGAGGCCCTGTGGGAAAGTTAACTTCTCTGTCTGTGCCTCCATCTTCCCTCTATAAGTGGATATAATGGTACCTTTTATAAAGTTAGTTAGGTGCTGTTCATGAAAAGCATTAAGTAAGAACTGATAAGGACATATGGCTTTATTTTGTATGCAATATATTACCCTGTGAATATAAATAACTTACAAAGCAGGAGGCAGGAAACACTACATTAGACTGAAAATAAACAATATGAGCTCGACTTCCGTTATCTCTGTGGCAAGGAAGATACGAATCCTGTTTCTTTTATTGTTGAGAGTTCAAATGAAAACTCAATTTATGATCAATCTGATCTCCATATTGAAAGATCATAATTAATTTTGGGGGACATTCAAAGGCAATGTAGCCTCCAGTCTACAGAATTTATGTACATCCCAACAAAACGTTTATTTTCCTCTGTATGTAGAATTTTATTTTTAAGCCCGAAGGTGTATACAACCATACAGATTTTGCACAAGGAAGTGGTGGAGTCGCTATTCCTGGAGGTGTTTACAAGATGTGTAGATGTGGTGCTTAGGGACACGGTTTAGTGATGAACTCAACAGTGTTAGGTTTACGGTTGGACTCAATGATCTTAAAGGTCTTTTCCAACCATGTGATTCTGTGATTTTTCATCATGTAGCAACTTGCACAACAGTTCCTTCTCATTCTTTCCAAGGTCATTAAATTTACCAAAATGGCTTGTATGTTCCTGCAGTGTTTAGGGATTCAGATGAGCATCTCTCCACAAAGAGGAGCCATTACTGCATGATGCTGGGAAACCCATTTGTCAGATCTGTTTAATCAATATTTTGTAGTTATTCTTTTACATTTACTCTATTTTAAGGATTTTTTAAGAAAATACATAAATCATTTTGTTTATCTACGAATGAGACCTACCCAGTAACACTGTTTTACCTTTTGCTGATGTTGTGCAAAATCTGTTCCCGTCAGTAACCTCAGTACCATTCAGTCCAAGTTCTGCGAAATCAAAACTATAGTCAGTGAATTTTTTTTCTCTATTCTGCTTTTTTCTCTTTTCTATTGCTTACTGCTTCAAAATGTACAGATGACTCATGTAAACATTGCAGCCATTTGCCTTGAATACTGCAGTCTATGTTTTTGATCCAATATCCATGTTCTGACATTTTCCTTATCACTGACTGATTGACTGAAGATTTCACAGAAGAGGCTCTAATTTGAATACAGCCTTGTGTTTACACTCATGATAGCTGTTTATCTTTGAACCTTAATGACTCAAAACTTTGATTACAGATGTTTCCATGTTTCTCTGGCCCTAACACATTGACTTCTCTTGGTAAAGTACAAAAGCTAGGCAGGACACAAAGGAGTGTTTTCTTTTCCTTCAAGATTACTCCTGCTTTTTGCCATGCAGTAGGATTAGTCATTCTAGCCAATGATGAAGCAAGTTGTGAGAAATCTGTGAGTGTCTCTACCCTTTTGCAAGTTGTTAAATATACAGTTGGAAGTGAGAGTAATGAGTGTGGACACAGGAGTGTTACTGGCTGAATGAATCTGCTGCAGTACTACCAAGCAGGAGCATTCAGAAATATTCAGCTGGTATAAGTATTGTTAGATTTTAAAAAACAAAACTAAGCTAATACTCATCTTGGTTTTAGCTGTTCCTCTAACATATGAGGACTAAGAATGAAATTTTGAGCAATGTGAAGGCTTTGAATAATGCTTTGATGTAAGTAACATCACTTTTGGGGTGCCTGCCTATGATGGTGACAGAAACAGCAGAACAGGTAATATGGCTTTGGAAGTAATTTGGGAAGAAGATACTGGGCAGAAAAAAGTGGTATGGGCAGTTAAAATTCACTTCATACTTACATGGTAACTAAAAAAGACCTACATGGTAGATGTAGGGCAGCACATTGGAAAAAATGCATTGATTTCTGTCTTGCTGAACCAGCACTTCACTCATTATTTTATTTAAAAATATTTCTGAATATTTTTATGTACTGCCAGGTGAATCCTGTAAATTGTTAATTCTGGCAAAGAAGGATTTGAGGACATCACAAATGTTAATAATCCCATGAGCAAACCATTACAAAAATGATGTGGATCGTAATTAATGATTTACTGTTGGGCTTTACTTACCAGCATTATGGACTTATATTAGGCAACATGGCTCCTTATGACTCCTCCTAATGTGTATAATAAGAAAAAATAACTGAAGACGTTAGGAATTATATGAAACAAGCTGCTGATTGAAAATCAGGTTTTCTGAAGACCTCCTGTCATAGAGGATCCATTAATTTTCCTCTAAGACAAGTCCATTATGCTGATAGGTAAAGCCCAACTGTAATGATTCACAGGGTTTTCAAGAAATGATGTTTGGTGAGCTTCAGAAGAAAAAAAATAAGTTTAAGCAAAGACCACTGAAGGTAGTCTGTAGCCAGGGGTGTAATCTGTACCCAGCTTGCCTGGCACTGTTAAAGTGACTTGTTTCTGCCTGGCACAGCTCTTAACTTGCTCAGTGGGAGGAATACCTGTGTTTGATAGTGCTTCTGCTTGTAAGTGCAGTAAGTGCTCTGAACACTAATATAGCATTGACTGCTGTTAGTGAGAGCTTCTCTCGCTCTCCTCCTCTCGTGTAGGAGAGCATTTTTTCAAAAATTTGAAGCAAGTGTTATTTGCCTTCAGCTGTGCCATGCACTGCTATGGTTCCCCTTTTGGGTTGGTGCATTTGGGCATCTTTAGCTGGTGCAGAAGAGCTCTGTGAATGGCATATATACAGGTTAAAAGTGTAAAGCAGTGTGGGTCAAGGTCATGCAGCTGCGTTTTGTCAGAAGAGGGCCTTGAATTTGTTAGGCAACTAACCACCAGGCTGGGAGGTGGTGGAGACCTGACAGCCAGGATTGCAGGGGAGGTGTTATGGCACAGACCCGTGTACGCCTGCAGCCTAGCCTGGATGTGGGATGCTCCAACAACAATCCACTATGTCTAACACTGTTTAAGAAGTAGCATACAGTCAATTAATCAGATCACCGAGAGTAAATTATTTTATTAGTCAAGGTTTAACCATGAAAGAAGGGTTTTATTTCATCCTATTCATGTAAGGATGAAAACATTTCTGTGATGAAAATGGGTATGGAAAGAGAGCACGCAATCACATTTCAGAATATATTTTTCAAACATATTTTTTTGCTTTAGTTTGGTTTTAGTTGTTCTTTATTTGCTTCAGTGTTTTCCTCTTCAGGAGGATGACAGCCTAAATGCACTGTTGTACCCCAAGGTTGACATTGCCTGTAAAATTCTCCTCATCCTCCCTGCTTCTGTTGCCAAAGCACTTTCTGCCAATCCTCCGCTCCCTTTACCTGGCAGGGTGTGAGAAATGCAGAGAAAAAAGAGCTTTGTGAATCTGATTATTTCTTGGTCAGTCTGGAAAACGAGCTTCCTTTCCAGCCCTGTAAAGGATTATTTTTTTCCCCAGTGATGATTAGGCAAAGGGAAATAACAGGATAATAGAAGTTTGCTGTTCAGTTGTTACTTCCTCCCCTCATCGTGAAATTTTAATTACCTCTTCTGTTGTCTCTCAATTAGTGCACATCTTTCAGCCCGCCCGGCTTCTTCTGTCACAGCTCCCTGAAAATAGAATGGTAAAACTTCATAAACTTACTTGACTTGCTTATTTTTCTATAAGCTTCTTAAAAAGACAAATATGCTACCATGGATAATTAAATGGGGAAAGACAATGTTGACACCCATGTGCAATTAACTCCACCAGGGTCCTTTCTGAGGATGCTGTCATGGTAACAAATGCCCATTACTGTAAAGCTAGCAATGGCCTGTGTGTCTTGTGCACATCACTGGGAGCCAGGATCGTCTTACATTCAGAGGTCGGATAAAGAATTAAGAGCCCTGAAACTATTTTAAAGGAGATGAGAGCAGTTCCAGTTAAAGCAAGTTGCCCAGTGCCTTTGTCAGCCAAGGACAGCCTCCACCCCCAGCACACTAGTTAGCTACCGACTGTTAGCCGTCAGCAGTGTTGATGGCTCGTGCTTTCCGATACAGGATGGCTCAGCTGCTGCACTGTGAGCTTCGTGCAGATCTCCCCGATATCCCAAAATTTTTCAGCTGCTACCGATTATCCCAGGAGCGCAGTGCAAACCCAGCTTCCCATCAGCATTGTTTCATGAATGTGGAAATAGCATGGCACACAGTGAAATCAAATTTCTTTCATGAAAGACTGTCCTTCTCATTTTCCTTACCTCCTGATGCTGTAGCTCTGTCAGCAGCACAGAGTCTGTGCTGCTGACAGAGTCTCTACAAGAGCTCTTTACGGGGCCCAATACACAGCAACTGACTTAGAAATGCAATTTTGAAATCATACCTATGGATTTGTGATTAATATTACCACTGAGCATTTTGTTATTGTCAATTATTTTGTCTAGAAACATCTTGAAACAGCTGAGTAGGGTTTAGAATAGCATAAGAAGAATTGAAGGTATCTGTGAATTTTCCTCTAAATTTCATAATTACTCACTGATACGTGACTTTTTTGATGGAAAGATTCTTACAGTTTGGAGGGAAAGGGCCTGGAGAGATTACAATTTTATTTGCAGCAGGAGACTCTTGGTGGTGCTGGTACTGACACCCTGATCATTTAAAAGCAACACTTAATGTGGGGAAATTTGATATGTTGTCAGACCTTAGGAAAATATGATACTTTATTATGTCTAAAGATTTTTCTTGAAATGGAGCTTTCCTGAGAAAAGATTTTCGTTCCAGGTTTTACCAGGTACAATAATTAGGAAAGTAACATGTTTAACAGCCATCCTACAGATGTATTTCCTTTCTTTTTTTTTTTTTTTTTTTTAAGAATTATTTTCAAATTGTGCCAGCCTAGTTCTGATGAATATGGATTAGCTTAAATTGGTTTAGCTGCAGGAAGGATACAACTTTACTGGCTTTGGAGCAGAACTGTTTGGAAAAATATACACTTGAACAGCATGTGCATGTAGAGTAGCAGCTTGCAAACCAGCATAGCTATTCAGCTGTGTAGATACACATACTGTATTGTATGTAGTTCAGCAGATTGCTAAAAATGCAGGGTTTGGACTTGCTGTTAATCTCTGTTAATAATGCTGTGAAAACATGCCTACATTTTTAAAATAATAAATACTGCATATGAAGTTAAACTGCTTTTATAATCATTTGCACTTTGTGGTGATCTGGGCAGTGCTTTAGAAGAAAATTATCCAAAATGATCCATCAGCCTGTTTATTAGATAATTACACACATTTTGCTAGTTAATGTGCTGTAGTGCACTGGGATTTTTCTGGCAATGCTTGTGCATTCAAAAAGGGTAAATGGAAGCTGCTGAATCCTTAAAGGATGAAGTACAACGTGTGACAAGTATTGTCTCAGTCCTCCCACAGCTCTGTAATTATGAACACCGTGTATTGGAACGGAGGATAAAGCTACTTCACTATTCTGTTAACATCCCACTTCCTTTTAGTGTAGAAAAAGAGAAAAGTGTGGGCAACTGAACTGGATGTTTTATTATTTATCTTTAGGGGAAATGACACTAGAGGCTTGTAGTTAAACTCCCATGACTGAGTCCTTGAGTACAGCTATAGGCTGTACTTCCAGTATTTCCAGTACTGAAAAGAAGGGAATGGAGAGGAAGAAAATTACTCTTAGGGGGCTGGCAGATAATATTTTCTTTTTTTCTTTCCAAATTTAGGGTATTTCCAACTGTTATTTCTTTAGTTGTGTGATGGTTTCACCCACAGCTAAGGTCATATGGTCCTGCACTCATTCCCCCCCCACCCAGCGAGAAGGGAAGAGAAACACAACAAAGGGGTTGTGGGTCAAAATGAGGATAAGGAGGGTTCACTCACCAATTATGGTCACAGGCAAAAGAGATTTGACTTGGGGAAGAATAATCAATTTAATTCATTACCAATCAGAGTAGGATATTAGACAGAGTAGGATAGATAACAACCACATCTTAAAACACCTTTTCCTCACCCCTCCCTTCTTGCCTGTGCTCAAATTACTTTGCTCCCAATTTCTCTACCTCTCCCCCTCAAGGGCACAGGGGATGGGGAATGGGAGTTGCAGTCAGTTCGCCTATGCCGCTCTTTCCAGCTTGAGATCCCTCGGGTGGGTTGCAATTGTCCTGGGAGAAAGTGTTCCAATATGGGCTTCCCATGGGGTCATGGACCTCTTTGGGTGCAGCTCCCAGCTCTGGGATGGGGACCTCCACAGACTGCAGATGGGCCTCCAGTCCAGCGCACCTCCTCCTGCCGCTGTGGGGGTCTCCATGCTCTTCAAACAAGCATTCAGAGTCACACCTGCCCTTGGGCTCAGCTTTCTGCTCCAGTGTGGAGTCCTTTCTGGCCTACACGTGGATATCTGCTCCACAGTTGAACTTCCATGGGCCGCAGGGGACCCCATTTACCTCCTCCTACTCGTCATGTATTGATACTGGTGTCTGAGGTTTTCTGTCTTCCTCCCTCCTCCTCCTTCCTCATGGCCACGATGCTCTCTTCTTTTTTTTTTTGTTTTGACCAATGCCCTTCTTTTGTTCAGGTCAATGGCCTCCTCCAGGTTCTCTCCTCCTTTTTCTGTTCAAAACAGTTCTTCCCCTTATAAATATTGATTCAAAGAGGCGTTTCCCTATTGCTAATTGGCTCAGCCTGTGCTGGAGGCAGGTCTGCCTTGCAGCCAGGGGAGCTTCTCACTGGGGCCATCCATGTAGCCCCTTCCACCACTACCAAAACCGGCCCCGCTGCCCCCTGAGCCCAACACAATGTGTATACGTATAGTTGGAAGGGAAGTGAAAAATCCAGCAGAGCAAATTATATTTTCCTTGGGGGTAAGGCAGAGCTTCCATGAGATTTTTTGGGGAAAATTGCAGAATCAGATCATCAACCAGCACACAAGTGGAGCCAAACCCACTGTGCCCACTGGCCTCCTCTCTTTGCTGTATTTTTCTTATGCTTCTGCACTGTCTAGTTAGGCTGGGGAGAAAAATCCAAGGGGCCAAAGTACTGTCTTATATTCATAAGCATGTCAAATGATGTGTATAGATGAAGAAATGGCAATACATTTCAGCATCCACTGCATATATGCTCACTTTCCATATAGAGATATGTCACTTGAAACCTTCCCTGATAAGCTAAGCAAAAATTCTAGATATTAATGTCCTAAAATTTTGAAGTGAGAGCAGTTCAACATATGGATCTAATTGAAAATTTTAAATCCTTTGCTCTTTTTTTCAGCGTTCTCATTTATAGTTCCTAAACAAGTAATTCTGGAAATCTTCTAAGAACCATGTTACCATGAGAGCAGGACCTTGTTGTGAAGTTAATTTGATGATATACTAGTGAATTTTGTTTCCAATATTTCAGGACTGAAACACATGAAATGTAGTTCCCAAATCTCATTTTCACGCCTAATTAGGTGTCCTGATTTTCGAAGTTGCTCTGCTTCTAGCATCTGCCTTCAAATCTTGGCAGTGGCATATATAAAAAATGAAGATGAGTTTCTTTTTGAAACTTGGCTACCAGCGATTAATTACTTGTTTAAAAAAGCCCAAAGAAAACACAACCAACGAAAAAACTTAAAGCTGCAAATAGCTGCAGTTTTGAGTCTGTGGCTAGCAAGTTTTGAAACTTAAAATACAGAAGCAAATAGCAAATAGTAATTGTGAAAGCAAAAATATTTGGTTTTGATCACAACTACAAAGTTTGAGCTGAACTTTTGTAAGATACAAACATCTTACAAGTATGATGAGATGCCATTGAACTGAGAATCTAACAATAAATAATCTTAAGTAGCTAAAATATTAAGTGGAGCTGCTATAGATATAGTAGGTAGAATTCTGATTAGCCTCTCTTCTGAGCATCAATGAAGAGGTGACACAATCTTCTGATGCCTCTAGCTAATCAGGAGTTTGAAGAGAAGTCAATAAACACAGAAACGAGTGTAGGGGGTCACTGTAGCTATTCACAAGCTGCATGTAAAACTGTACTTAGTCAAGAGGTATAAATCCCAACAGGCAAATAGATACAATGGCTACCCTTGCAGTGTTTTAATTTGGAGGCTGTCAGTTTGAGGAATTTTCTGCATGTGGAGTGAAAAAAACTATGAAATAATGTGAGCTTTCAAACTGCTAGAAAGTTTTGTAAGAGAACATAATCAAGATAATTGAGATCCTCTGTCACAAGTTTATTAAATCAACAGCTACTTTTTTTTATCTGGACCTAAACAAAAGGCAAAGCTCGAAGCCATTTGCTTCAAGTAAGCACTTACAGACCTGTACATGCCACTTCTTCGGGAGTTAATTTAGGAACTCAGTTTCACAGAATTCTCTCAGTTTTGTTTTACATATATAGAATATACATCTACAATACCTGAATAAATAGCTTATATTAATTTCTCATTTTTATATTACACACTCTGTGCCCCATACCTTAGACTGGACTCTTCTTTCTTTTGTGTTGGGCACTCAGGTGTCCAAGGCTCCAGCTAAAAAGTGTTAATATTTAAAATCTTCAATATGTAGTTCTCATCATGGCTTAAATGTATACATAAGCCTTCGTGGTTTTTTTTTTTTTTCCTTGTCTTGTTTCTCTTAAATGTTGTATAGCATCAGATTTATCTGGGGTTCAATATAGAAATACTGTTAATCTCCAGCACAGACCAGCTGTGCAGCTGCACCTATTCTGTGTCCTCATTGTCTGGTGTTAGTATGCATGTGGAGAACAGAACCTTCCTCTGAAAAGGTGATATTGAGAGGCCCTGACTTTCTCTTGGCAAGGGGAACATGAGTTAAGGGCACATATTGCTCCTTGAAACTTCCAGAGAACAAGCAGGAGAGTAGTTGGTTTTTTTAAAGAAAGTTTGTATTTTAAGTGCTGTGATTGAGACCAGACAGCAAAGTAGACATGTTATAACTCCATAAAATCCTGGTCTGTGTAAACATGGAAGGAAGGGGTAGCACATAGGAAGAAGTGAGTGAAAACTACTCTAAGTACTTCAGTCTATTTTACTCAAGTACCTTACTGAGGGCAGCATTATTTTAAAATAAGGCTTGTGCCAGAAACTGTCTGCATTGGAATTATAAATAATTTTTTATTTGTTTTGTCACCTGCCTACTGCTAACTTGATTAGTACTGCAATTTCTCAGTCCTCACTGCAGTTTTGGAATACGTGGCAGGTGAGTTTAGGTCCATTTTTATTAACCACAACACTTTTGGAATAGCAGGAATTAATGTCTGAATAACTACTGATGCAACTCCAAACTGATTTTAAGATTACTATAAAATATTCAGGGAGGGAGGGAGGGAGGAGGGAATCTTAGCCCAGGTAACTTTAGATAAATTCTACAGTAGAGATGATGGTTTCTACTGGCTCATGATCTAACTCTTATTGTCTACTATTGAGTGCAGTGTGACTGTCTAGCTCAAAACAGAATTTGTTGTTTCACTTTCAAACAAGACCTCTTGTTTCTCTCCCTATATGCTCTTAGAGGGAAATCACGTTTACTGTTTGCAAGACTGCCTTAATTTCCATGACAACTACTTTGGAAGTCAAATGTACAGGATTAGTAATTCTTACAATGTCAAGCAGAAGTAGAACAGAGAAAAAAAATGTTTATGAAAGATGAGTGTCTTTAAAGATTTCCATAAACAACTGCTTGTTTTGGACCATGGCTGTAAAAGCATGTTGGACCAATTGTGTATTTAAGACAATTTCCTGACTATGAGAACTGCCAATAGTAGGTGCTTGGAAAAGAATGTAAAAGTAGGCCAAGAATATAGAAGGTTTTATCTTGGCAAATTCTTTATAGATTTTTTCCATATTTTTTTCTACTGTTTTTTCAAATGCAACCATTCCAGCTCACTTAAAGAAAAAAAAAAACCAAACAACCCATATGTGTATTTAGGTAGTTTGTACATCCAGTTCTCTGTAGAAATATGCAAAATTTCTTTAGATGTATTGGGAGGTTTTGGTAAAGTTAGGTCTGGTAGGGATCAGAGGAAGAGAAATATGGGGCTGAGGATCAGAAGAAGCTTCGAGAGGCTGTCATGGTGGACTATGAAGAGACTTGTAGGAGTTCTCTGGTTCTATGGGAAGAACACAAGAGAACTGGTGAAGCTCAGAAGTGATGCAAGAGCTGGACAGCGAGTTATGGTGGACTATTGGAGGTTGCTGATGAAGGAGGATTCTTGGTAAGGGATCTGGGAGTGCTCAGAGGATCTTCAAAGACCAAGGAAGGGTCTTTTCTTGCTCTCAAGCCAGCCTGATTGTCTCCCAGTCCCCTGTGATAAAAGACCACTCTACCTGCATTTGCAGCAAGCTTCTCCATTGCCATAGGAGGATGCTTGCATCTCCCTGCAGCAGTCCCTCGTGCCTCTTGGGTGGCTGCTCAGGAAGGGAGCAACCTTCCATAAGGGGGCCCTGGGCAGATGCTGCCAGAACAGGGCTGGGGCTGGGGTAGCAGCTCTTGCTGCTGTGGGAGGCTGTTACCCAAAACAGTAGCTAACTCTGGATACAACTTCCTCACACTTGTCCGGAGACTGCAGAAAGAGAGAGGCCTGTTTGGCTGTAGAGATGTGCGTGGTTCTCTTAACAGCTGATCCCCATTTCCTTTGGTATAGGTGAGTAGCTAGTCGTCTGTGTTTGGCTTGTCTTTGCTCAGGGTGGCATAAGTTCTCTGGAAACACAGATCTCTACTGCTTGATCTGATCCATATTAGCGAACAGTAATAGCAGAGTAAATACAACTACTTTTACAAGTCTTTATTTACTGCAGGCCAAAAAAAAACCAACACAGAACTGTAAACTGATGCAGATTTTGGCTGTAAGTATATTGTCCAGGATAAGGCAGCAGTAAAAACAGATTTAAATATGTTTCTATATATATAGTTTTTAATGTAGCTTTTTGTTTCTGTGCATTAGTCAGTGCATAGTATTAGCTTAATAGGAGACTCAATAGACACTGATAGATTTTAAACAAAGTATATTGTGCTTCCAAGATCTAAATAACTGAGTAAGAAGTAAAAATGTTGGGTTTTATTAGCAGAATGGGTTTACTGTTAAGGATTGAAAGGTCCTTATCTGTTTGCTGCACTATTTAGCTGAGACAAAAGTGGGAATGAGGATAAAAACATCCTGTATCTGCCATGTTCCATGGCAGGCACGGTCTGTGATACTCATAAAAGGTAGCAAGAGCTGTTTTTTTGCAATATAGATCAAATATGACTGATACCCACCCAGTTCCTGTGCTTTTACACTGCATTGGAAAGCTGTGAAAGCCAGGTATCGCTAACAAGAAGCATGTGTTCATTAGGAGAAAATGACAAACCTCCTGGCATAATCTTTGCTTACATCATAGTGGTAGACAGTGGATCTACTTGTGTAAATGTAGTGATTTATTGGTACTGCAGTAATATGTAGGAACTATATCAGGAGCCATGCAAAACCAAGAAGGAGATGGTGTACTTGTAGAGCATCTCCAAAATACATGGAAAATACTGAATGTGTGTGAAAATCAGTCCTCTCTATTCTGTTAGTTACCCTGTAGGGACTGAAGTAGCCAATTTAAGGCACCATTAAGTCCTGCTTACCAAATTATTTGGCATCAACTAACTTGCATGTTTCACTGGTTACTTAATAGTCTATAAATTATGACATTGACATTTTCTTTAGATGTTACGTGATATGTTGTGTACTTCTACAACATCACTATATTATCAATGTTTACAGCTTCTGAATTGCTGCAGTTCTACTTTGTTACTGTCTGTAAGAGCTATATAATAAGATGTAGAATCACAGAATCACAAAATCATAGGGGTTGGAAGGGACCTCAGGAGATCATCTAGTCCACCCCCCTGCTAAAGCAGGTTCCCTACAGCAGGTTGCACAGGAAAGCGTACAGACAGGTGTTGAACATCTCCAGAGATGGAGACTCCACAGCCTCTCTGGGAAGCTTATTCCAACACTCTTACAGTAAAAAAGTTTTTCCTTAAGTTTGTCTGGAACTTCTGTTGTTCCAGAATTCTGCCCATTGCCCATTTGACCTAAAGCCCACTGAAGTTAGAGGAAAACTTCCTGCTCTTCTGGCCTTGTCTTCAGTAACCACAGAAGACCTTGTGGTCAAGTCCTTGTATCCCTTGAACTGATTCAGACCTATTACATACTTCTCAGAATTTTCTTTAATTTTCACTGATTTCTGTTTCCTGATATTGACCTTCATTTGCTCTGTTTGCTCAAAACCTAATTTAGTGTGTTTAAGCAATAACAATTGAGGCCCTTGGCAATTTCTGGGGATTAATGACTGATTGAGAGGGTTGATGGCCTGAGGCAAGACTCAGGGCCATTAACTTTATCCAAAGAAAATGTCTCAGGAAATGTTTTAGACTGAAGTTGTTGTTGCTTGGCACTCTGCAGCTGTGCCTGAATTGAGGGAGGGTCTCTCTATGGGTAAAGCAATTACCTATAAAGTCTGAACTGGTTTATTAAAAGGTAATATTACAATTTTAGTTTATAGCAGCTCTAACAGACCTGAACTAAAATGAGGATAAGGCAGGAAAAGGGAAAGGTTTGTTCTGCAGTGTTCTGTGTGAAAGCAAGGTAGTGGACAGTTACTCTCAAGAAGCTTTTATTATCTTTTTTTTTTTTTTTTTTTTTTTTAAAAAAAAGAAAAGAAAAGTAGAGCTTCATAAAGCAGATGATTCCAATTTCTCTTACAGTTTTGCATATTGTGCTATTCAAATGTATTTAAAAAAGGATCTTTAAATCAGAATTGCTTTCCAGAAGTTATTGGTATCCATAACCTGCAACCTACTCTAACTTCAGAAGTGGCCCTGATTTGAGCAGGGGCTTGGACTAGATAATTTCCAAAAGTATCTTCCAACTTGCATTATTCCGTGATTCTTTGCTACTATGTATATGTGGCAAAGGCAGGAGTTGAAATTTAATCCTGCTGGTCCAACAGGACATTGAACAAAATAAACACTATATTAATATCAAAATAATCTTCTTTAAATCTCTGACTTCCAGAGGGGTATGGGCTTCTAAAGTCTTTAGCATATTTTGAAGTCCTTCCCTTAGGTGCTTTGCTTCTTACTAAGATAAGTAGGTACACACAAAACTCAAATTAGTGGTTATGTTTATGGTTTTGGTTTTTGTTTTTACAGGTTTTCATAGTTAGTTTTGGCATTTTACTTTATTTTCGAAATTTGTCTTCACTGAGGGTTCTCTTTTGGGCCAAATTCCTGTATTTCATAGTTGGTCATGGGAACAAATGTTAAATGACTTTTTTCAAGTGAAATGCTTGAAAGTGCACTTGAGAAGGTTTCTGTGTGCAAGCAGTGAGTGTGTAGTGTACCGTAGCTACTTGTAACACTGCTATGAGGCCACAAGTTGGCCTCTTCTTGTAGAGCATGTTCTCTTTGCACGCCAGCCCCACAGAACTGCTTTTCTATTTTGATGCTTCCTATTCTCATTTCTCTTATGTAATATATTTAATATGCTAGGTTTTCTGTCTGTGATGCTCATTACTTTTGACCTGGGATAAGTGTTACAGCTAAGAAACATGTTCAAAAAATGGACACAAGGTTTTAGTTAAAACTTGAATTGAGCATGCATACATTTTGATTTGATTCTCATTTTTGGCCTTCACTCTACTTCTCTTTCTGACTTGATTTGAAAAAGGACATAATGAAATATATGAATAGATATCTCATATGAAAGAGCCATGAATAGCTATACCAGCTGAGGAATTTTATGCCTAGGTTTTTAACTAGAGTTGCATCCACAAAACTTGGTTGAATACAGGTCTCTAACTTTGGTACTTATCCAAATCAAAGCTACAGCTGACAGCTTTTGCCAGGTATTCAAGAATCATTGAAGTACCAGTTATTGTGCATCTTTCCCATAAGTTAATGCACACTCAGGGAAATGTAGAAATATATTACACCAATATTTTGAGTTTTCTAGTCTTTGAATTTACAGCATTTCTGAAATTTCATCCTTTCAGACTTTGAAATGCAGCATCAGCATTTTTTGTGACATTTTGCTTTTCTTTACCTTATTGAATAAGAAACGACAATTTATTGAACGTCAAGCTTATGGAAGGCTTTTCACCCCTGACAGCACAGACTTCATTCAAATAATTATGGATACTCTTTCCTGTATTATTTTGAGAGTCTTAAAACTCCTTAATAGACATGAACAGCAGACAACATAGAGCTGCTCCACATACCAGCAGAGTATTTTTTACAGCTAAATCACTGCAGTGAATTAAAAAAGTGGATACAAAAATCTCTGAGAAGTGACTCAAAGCTACTGGATTAATCCTTATTTGTGACTCAAAGAATGTTTTGAGGTCCCTGTTCAAGTAGAGAAGCTCTTACTAGTCTCCCAGCGTAAAAATTCTTCAGTATTTATGAGATCAGTCTATTTCTGAATGATTATGCAGTGGAGGATGAGGAAGATTCAGAGGTTGTTGTCTCTTGTGTTCCTGTGTTGGTTTCAGCTGTAGCAATGTCTGTCACATCAAGCTGCAAGATATTTCTCCATATGGATTCTACTGAAAAGCAGTCAAATTACATATATATGTGGATTAGAACATTAGTTTTGTCTGTTTCTCTCCAAACATCACATGCTTATATTTTGGTGTCAGTGGAACACAAAGGAAGTTGATAATATTTAGCTAAATTTTACCATAATCACCAAATGGTGATTTGAGAAGCCCACTGCCTTTCTGTCTAATACACCTGATGATTCTGCTTTACAGTATTACATTTTCTCTTAGATCTTCTGGAGTCTTATTTTGTTTTCTGACCACCTTGGTAACTGCAGGCTTAATTCTGCAGGTCCTTCTGTGAGCACACCAGGTGTGGGAGCCCTGGCCCTGCTGGGATGTAGAATGGTATCTGTGTTTTGCAGAGATCATGCTTGTTTTCATTGTGCACATATTAATGGAGACCTATCTGTTTCTCTTGAGATATTTTCTAACTTCACTGCTTCTCTGACTACTCTCATGAGGAACTAAGACTATGTTGTCATTGTATCTGTGTAACAGCACACAACTTAATGAGTTTTTACTATATTGCTTGAAGAGTAAGTTTGTTTTTCTGATTTAATTTATTCCAGGTGATGGCAGTAAAGGACCTTTGCTCTTTCAGCCTAGCACAGAAAGCTTTCAGACTCCTACCCCACCTCCAGGGGAAATGACTCCCTTCTGTTCCTTTTCCTTCCTTGCAGCTTGTTATGACATCCATCATGAGATGGAAAAACTGTGTGGCTTGGATTGTAGGCTGGTTTGGATTTCCCTCCCCTCCCCTCATTCTTAATAAATACAGTATAAGTTTTTTACTTGCCTTTTTCTGCATGGGCCTCTCATACTGTATGTACTAGTATAACCTTTCAATATATTCCATACAGTGCAAGTTGTAGTGTTTGATTTTGGTCTTAAGATATTTAAAACTGCCTCTAGAAGTTTAGCATAGATTGTGTGTTAAGGGACAGAGAGTGTCTCAATAAAGCTGTTTATCTGGGATTTGTCACTCGGGCAGATGGTAACATGGCAATGTTATGTCAAAAACGTTTTCAAAATGAAAAGCCTTGCAGTGAGCCTGGAGTGTACCTGCTGGAACTGGAACAAATCAGCCATTCACAACTAATGTTTTATTGATGGTCTAAAGGAAAGGAAAAAAAAAACCCCTCAGACCTGAGAACACTTATAAATTAATTCAGCATCACCTTGTAACGTCCTTTCTTAAGCTTATATTGAATGAGCATAGGGCAGGATAGAAAAGTGACTAGCTTCCCCTTTCTCAAATAAGACATGGCAATGCTTGTTAATAGTTTCACCTGTGGTTTTGGTTATACTGAATGGTGATCTTATGCCGTCAGTGGTGGAGGATGAGCCAAATGTTTTCCTCATGGCAAAAAGAAGTTTGGGAACATCTGCTGAAATCATTATTTCTGTCGATTAACTTCAGGCAAGATACCTGGGTCTGTGGAAAGGTAAAGGTTTTGTCCATTTCAAGCTGTTTGTAGCTTAAGGCCAGCAGTGCTTTAATGACAACAGTCTTATGTTTTAATTCAAATGGAGCATGAACTTTTGAAGCAAGTCTCCTGGTTGTGTCCTTTTATTCAGCTTTGGTTTGCCTTCCAGAGCAGTTTCTCAGGGTGTGAACAGAACTAACTTCTGTCAAAGCTTAACTGGAAAATGCGTTCCAGGACACAATAGAGTCAGACTACTGTTAGCACAAAGGGAAAAGCTCCTGTGATATTTTCAGTGTGGATGTCAGGTCCTCAGCACCAACTATTTTGCCCAATAGATCTCCTGTTGGGCTGCTCTTCTTGCTAATGCAGACCCAGCTTGTGGTTCTCTCTGGCTATGGGGATGTTCACATAACACATGGTGTCAGTGGTTGTCCTGTGTGTGTCTCCAGCTCAGTCCAGAGGCAAAGTTAACTCTGTTTTATCACTATTAACCAATGAACTTTGACTAAGGGCTGATAAGTACTCCAACCTGCACAGATATATGCCTGTGAAGTTGCACAGTTCTAACTGTGGTGTATCTGTACGTTTTTTGCATCCTGACAGAAACTACACATCTATTGTCCTTTTCCATTAATTAGACTTGGTCTTGCGGGAACAGGTTGGTTTTCCTCCCGTGATTCTAATGCAGTGCATCTGCAGAAATTAACTCTTTGGAAACCTGTTGGCCCTTTAAGAGCCGAAGCTGCAAGCGGCTTCGGCCTTGAGCAATTAAGTCCTGATTTTGAGTGAGAAAATACAAGAGAATAAGATTCGTGAGAAAGAATGCAAGAA
>NW_010330684.1:61803-70129 GCF_000700745.2 Antrostomus carolinensis
TGTGTGTGTGTGTGTGTGTGTGTGTGTTAGCAGCTTAAGAGTATATAAGTGATCATGTAACCAATAATAAAGGTCTCCAGTAGAATTCACATTGAATCGTGTGTGGAGTCCCTGGGTGTTCCCTCTAGGCAGAAACCTTCTTTCTGTTTGTACACAGCCTGTGCTGGACCAAACTTGTGTACAAAAAACTCATTTTCTGGTGTTTATCTATGCCTTCTGTGTTTCAGCCTTAGCCCTTTAGCCCATTTTACAGGGCTAAATAAGCTAAGCTAATGCAATACCCCTTAATAAAATGGTTTTTGCATTCCTCTGGTCTCTTCTCTGTCTCTCCATTATGTTCTTCACCGTGGAGAAACAAGAGCTCAATGTATTGGATAAGGCCCCAAAACCTCCTTTCTCAACAGAACTTGAGTTAATTCTTGTCTTCACTGATAGCGTTTCATCTGCTCTACCTTGGTTCACATTTTTCTTCTGTAGAATCACTTCACAGAGTTGGTGTGCGGTCACCAGACACTGAACTAGTCCTCTAAGGTCTCTCCTTTGTCATGTTAACTCATGATATTTGTGCTTATAGTGGAACGTCATATAGGAAGCTGCTAGCTTCCTGTGCTTGCATTTGGTATGTTAGATCTTGTTCAGTTTGTACTATTTCAGCTTTCCAGGTTGGTTTGTTGTTGTTGTTGTTGTTGTTGTTTTTGTTTCTCCCCCTCCCCCCCCCAGCATATTCCTGCTTTCATTTGTATTCCTGTCAACTTTGTTCCACTAGCCAACTTCTTTAGTACCTTTCTACTCCTTGAGCCAAGGCCACGAGTGGAAATATTAAATAAGACTGTTCCTTAAACCAACCCACTAGGAACTCCAGTAGCAACATTTTTCTAGGCTGACAATTTGCATTTCAGCTTGACTGATGGATGTGGCTGGTGTAACTGCCTCAACCTTATGCAGTGAATGGGGCCAGGGACACGTGTCACAAAACTTCAAAAGAAATATTGGAAAAAAAGTGAAATCTGTTCTTTATCAAGAGATGTGTTACTAATGAATGCTGTCAGGGGTGGGAAGCCAGGCCTGATAGTGGGGCCAGCAGGTGCCCTGGCCCTTGCCACCTGAATGGGGCAAGTAGGGCAGACCCAGAGCTCATGGCCAGAGAGAAGCAACAGTTGAGACTGCCTGGTGGATTTGCAGTGGTGTGGCAGGCCTGAGGTCAGGCTGGGAAGTCAGTCCACAGGTCAGGGTCTGGACCCATGGGGTGCATGGTGGAGCTGGGGCCTGGTACCCCTCTGGGAATACCACCTAGGGCTGAGACAAAGTGGGCTCCAGAGCCCACAGCATGCAAGCTGGCCCCAGAAAAAAATTTGGCTAGGGCCATTAAAGGCTCTAAGTGTTGGGGCTCTGGCATATGTTCAGTTGCTGATCAGGCTTTCTGGTAGTTAAAGATGTGAAAAGAAACATATCGTTTATGTAATGTGAGGTCGTCTATCTGGTGGCAACTAGGAATCATTTGGAAGATTGCTAGTTAATGCCAGGACTGCATTTAACAGTCTAGAAGATAAATGGTTTGGGCTGCTTTTGTTTTACAGGTATATACAGGTATTCAGTACCTCTTAACTTTCCCAGGACATGGAAAAGACGGTTGCATATAAACTGAGGAAGCGAATCAGTTAGGAAAGAAACTCTTGAGTGCTTGGAATGTTATCTAAGTGCTTGGGAAAACACACAGTTTCTTCAGGTTTTTCATGTGAAATTTTCAAAGTATTCAGTACTGATAAAAAGTGAGGGGAGAAGGTTGCTGTACTGCTGAAATGGCAACTAGATCTACAGACAGACCTTCCTCCAGTGCAGAGGTTGTTAATCAGGAAAGCCCATTCAATAACTGCTTAGTTTATATGTTCTTGTCTTTTAAGTGTTGGATAAAGCCCCATGATGTTGAAAAGATGAGTATGGAACTGATCAGGTTAGAGATTTGGTAGAGAACTTTGTAGATCTTCAATTACAGATCTCGACATATAAACTGTGGTCATTTTCTGTTCAGCATGTAATAATATAGGAAGAGAAGTCAAATATAGTCTTTTGAAATTGTTTGCTTTGAGGCCAGTGGGATCAAGTTCTTCAGTTGCAGGAAGCTAATTCTCTTGAATTAATAGAAGAAGCTGGAAAACAGACTACCATAAAAATCCAAGCTTGAATTTTTTTTATGGTGCCAGCTGACCTAATATTTTTCTTTGACTGGAGGGATGACTAGCCAGTCAAAAGAAATGGAAAATGTCTAATCTGTATAGATTTCAACAAAGCATTTGACATTGTGCCACATGGGAATGCAATAGGTAGATTAAGATGAGGACTGAGATAAAATGTGGGAGTTACGTATGGAACAGATTAAACAGGAAGTGAGTTATACTGTCAGGGGAATTACTGAAGTAAAAGGAGTTTTCAAGTCGTTTTCCTCTGAGCTTGGGGTTGGGACTGATCACATTTAATAATTTTGTAAGTGACTGAGGCACAAAAGGTGCACTTTTAAAATGTACTGCTCAATGTACATTTGCAGTGTGCTGACAGACCCTCAAGAAAATGTAAAGAGCAAGAACAGAAGCAGCTGGACAGCACTGAGAACAAAAGGAACCAAAGTGCGATGTAATTTAACAATAATAGTAGAAAGGACAAGGCAAGCACTTAAGCATTAACAGTAAGGATTAGTAGTAAGACTATAATTTCTGCTTATTCATGTTCAGGAGAGATGGAATTTAACTGGAATGAGTAAAAAGAAGGGTTAATGGTATTATGGGAAAATAAGAGTTTGTCTCAATGCGACAATTAAAAAAAGCTTCCTAGCTTGGGAAAATAAAGACAGAGAAGTATGACACTCACTGAATATTTTAGAATGATAAACATCATGGGCAGCGAAGATACTTTTTGGGTAATGAATAGTGTTGGCACAGAAACAAGTACAAATGGTGTATAAATATATTTAGGCAAAATGTAGTTAATTGGAGTAGCAACAGCAGATTTTCTGACATGCTAGTGACTAACATTTTGGCCTCTGAGGTTCTTTCTAACCTTATGGCCTTATTAACTTGTTTGAAAATAAAACAGTATGCCATGAAGCAGAATAGAATACAATGTTCTTGAAATTAGAGATATAGTCCCAATAGTACACACCAATGTTACAGAAGTATTTGGGAGAGTAGAGTAAAACATTTGAATAATCCCTTTCTCTTTTTTAATTAATTATTACTGAATAATTAAGTTATATACAGAAATACAGCTTCTCTGCAGAAGATGACCTTTCCTTAGCAAATCCAACGTTTCTTTTTTTTTTTTAAAAAAAAAAAAAAACAAAAAAACAAACCCAAACCTTATGTGTTTTTAAAACTGCCAACCGTTGTTGCACTCTAAATCTTGTTTATGGGCAAAGCTGAAACACACCTCACATAAAGCCAAGAGTTTATTGCTAACATAATTGAAATCTTAATAGTCTAATCCAAGGATCATTACTGGTCCAAATGTAATTATTACAGAAAGAGAAAGAATACATCTATGTAGAAAAGGTTTAATAATAATAAAAATAGATCTAAAATTGTTATTCACACACTTCTCATGAGAGAAAGGGTCAGAAAGAATTCTGCTTTCCCTTCCCCTACACTTCTGGGACATTGGGTCAGTGGTTTCATCCTGGTGGTGCTGAGGCTATTACAGTGGCTTGTCAGCGTATGGACTCCTTTGCTGGGAAGAATGTTATGTTCATGTTGACAGTTTCTTCCCTGTTCAAGGATTTATGTCGGGCTGTTTTGGTATGTCGGCTGAGGTGCTTTTGTGCCTTTGCTTTTTCTTCATCGGTTGTCATTCTTTGTTGGCCTGCAGCTCCACTTCACATCCAAATTCTGTGCCTTTCACGTGTTTTGGATGCTACTTCTTTGTTCTTTGTTAAACATAAATCCACTTTTGGCCAGTTCCAGGTCCACTTTTCTTTTAGTGACCACTAGTGAGTTGTTTATAGCTATGGAGTTTCCAGTACGAGGCCTGTGCCCTATTTTTTATTTTCTCACGCCTGTACTCCAATCTGCTCCATCCTGTTTCTCCACCTCTCAAGCCTCTGCTGTTGCACCAATCCTCTATTTCTCTGTATTATTATGTTATCCATAAATATCTCATTCTACATGGAATAACTCCTTGTTATTTCTATTTGTATAAAAATATGATTGTACTGTAGAAGATACACACAGGTAAAAAAAAAAAAAATCTCTAGAACCTGGTCATTTAGGAAAATTTTCTGTTAGAGCTAACTAAAGTAAAAGGAGGTTGCAGGCAGGTCAAGAAAAGGTCAGACAGGCCAAGCTGGACAAGCATCAGTCCTGAGGCCTTGCACATTCAGTACACAGGCTATAGCCTGTCATTTCAGGGCAACACAGTTACACCATCTTTACCTTGCACATATGAATTCATCTTACAACAAGGTCTTTACACTAGCTGTTATTAGCTTAGAAACCGGGGTTAGGAGTGGGGGGGCAGCATGATGACCAGAATAAAATTAAGAAATATTTTTTTCTCTAAGGAAACAGTATGTTGATTTTCCATCACTTCTGACACTTGAATAATATAATCCCCAAACACTGTGGGCACCTTTATGGGGCCTGATTTGTTTCAGTCTGTCCTTGCTATCCTACCGAGACTGTTTCAACTTGTCAAACTTGATAGCACATTTATACAGAATTCTTTTATTGCATGTATTCTGATTTTGACTCGTTCCCTGGGGAAGTGAGTGCAACTGCCAAAAGTCATTTTACTTGTCACCTTTAACAACCATCAAAAAAATGGAACTATGTCTATATGTGATGAGCTAGAAGGTACCTAGTCACCCATAAACTATTTATTGCTAACTCCACTGAGACCTAAATTGTAATGTTCCTCTAAATGATAGCAACATTGAATGCAATAATTCAGAATATATTAATTGACTCTAAATAGATGCCTTCTTTTTTTTTTGTGTGTGTGTGTGTGTGTGTGTGTTAATTTGACTTTAGACAAGCAGTAATCAAAACCAAGGTGTAACCTCAGATTAGAAATGCAGTAGAACATCTTTGGAAACCTTTTGGTGCTTTGCCATCCATTTTCATCTCCTAGTATCTTGCTAGTGCTTCTGAATATACTTTGTGAGCATTAGCCAAAAACATGTACCAGAGATATGGTACCCTGACCAGTGATACAGACATAGACACATAGACGAGTACACTGAAACAGGTGTGGCTAGCAAGTTCATCTCTGCAGTATGGCAAGCTCCCTCAGAAATTTAGGATAACCCTCACCAGCATGCTAGTGGTCAGATTACTATAACCTGAACAATCACAGACCATCATACTAATTTTATCTTCCTACTCCCCAAGATTTCTTAATTGGCTGTGTCAACTATTAAATTAAAAATATTACATTTCTGCATTCTGTGAAGAATTTACAGAGGCCTTTTATGAAATACCTAGTTACAAATTTCCTTTCTTCTTTGCCAAACCCCAAAGAAGGGAAGTGCTAATGATGTGGTAGGGAACTTCTTTGGACTAGAATGTTTTCTTTAAAACAGTTAATTTTTCTGTGTGAGTAGTCACTGTATTCTGATCCAAGTCATTGCTATACAGCCCTTGTCCTAGTTGTGTATATATTAAATAAAATAAAAAGAAAAGCTAAAACTCCAAAAAGGCTTGAGCCACCTATCATGAATGGTAAGATTCTCCTTGAGGCATGACTCCTAATTACTGTTATACATTTTCTATGAAAAGTCACAGGATCTGATTTAGTTGCTAATTTCTGTACCCTGAGTCACTGGGGTAGCAGCACATAAATGTTACTGTTTTCTGTGGCTTCAACGATGTTATTGCATGGTAATAACAACAGGTTTGGATGAGTGCTCACAATCAATCTAGACAAAGCAGAGCCAACAATGAGCGAAAGATGCATCACACCAGAAATATCAGCAGCTGAGGAGTGTCAGATACCTTTCTAATGTTACAAGTTTAGAAGAGAGGTTGGAAATAAGAGAAATGAAATAAGGGGGAAAGGTAACAGAAGCAGTGAAGCTTCAGGAATGGGCAAAGGCTGCAGATGTGACTGCCTCCATGGTGAAATTTCTCTGAGTATCTATATGTCCAGGATTTTGAATCTCTCTTCTTCTGGTTGGTTTCTCTGTGCATCCTTCTTCCAAAATCACCTGTTTGGGTGGGAGAAAAACACTTAAGCCTAGATTCACCACAGTGATAGGAGGTAACAGAAAATTAAGCGCCTAAGATCTACAAACAGTTTGCAGAAACAGCATGTGTGAAGACTCTTTCAAAGGTTTTGCCCCACTGCACTTCAACATAAGGCCTGTTTTTTTCCATTTTGTATTAGAATTGCAAAACTTTTACAGTTCCTCCTTTTCTTGGGATTTAAGCTGTGATCTGGATTTAACTACCCAAATACAGCATCTACAACTTTCCATTCTTATTTACTCAGGAATAGCTCTGCTAAATTGCTTCTACATCCTTTGTGATGGTCTTTTGCCATCACATTGTTTTGTTTCTTGATCCATTTCTTGGGGTTTTTTTGTCCTCTAGCAACCTTTGGAAGGAAGAAATTCACCCTTTGTTAAACTCTCCCAAAGCACTGATAGAAAAAGAAATATGCTTGGTGGACCACAGCATCTGTGAAAGTGCTATTTTATTTTAGCAAGGCACAGAATGACTGTGTCTCCCTTTGTTTTTCAAACAGTTTTTTAAAAGTGCAACTCCACCAGCATGGCAAAGAATGGGCAGCAGGTGGTGTCTCAGAGGAATTCAGTTAAATATATGACATCACAGGTTTTCTTTGGAGCAGAACACTTTCTTCTGAAGAAGGGACTGACGTCACCAAGCAACAGGTTGTTGATGGGAAAACCTGGTGCAAGACAGTGCTTCCAGGTCAACTGAGCTCTTGCACAGGACAGTTTGTCTAACCCAAGTCCTTGTTACCAAGCAAGGTGAGACCTGAGAGTAGAAGGAGGCTAGCCTGGGAAATGAGAAACAGGAGAGAAATGTAGCTTGTGCTGTGACAAAATGTGTGCAGCTGAAATGGCAATTGTCGAGAAGGATTTGTACTCCAGTGGAAGTCAGTCTTTTGTCAGCAGAGTTTCTGGCTGGGAGAGACAGGGGAGCCTGACATCTCAGGTGGTGATGGAGAGCAAGAGTACAGTGGGTTTTTGAAAGCAGGTCTAAATATAACTGCAAGCAGTGTGAATTGCTTGGGGGCTGAAATGCTTAGGCCTGCTGTAAACATGAAGTCAGTGCTATGTTATTTTTAGACAGTATGAAAAACACCTGTATCAGAAATGAGTGATTGTTCACACTGGTCATTTCATATTATCTTAGGATAACAGTAATTTGTGGCTTATGAGTATTTCAGTTTCCTGAGTGGAATCTTTTATTCAAGTGTAGCTATTGTCTGAATTGATGACCTCTGGGACCCATCTGTGCATAGGCAGGTTCACATTCTTAATCTTATTTTGGGATATGGTTAATAAAACCTAGCTGAGTGCATCAATGTCTGCCTGTCACCCAGTACTGACTCACTAACTCTGTTTAGCTGCCTCTTCTTAGCTCTTTTTTCTGCTCCCACTATGCAGGAATGATGAAGTTTCAGCTGTTCTAGTGCTGCCAAGCTAATCTGCAAAAACATCTCAAAACACTAAATGTGCACAGCCGCTAGTGCTGCTGAAGAGTAGGGCGGTGGTTGGAGAGGGCCAGAACTAAAACTAAGGCATGAAGGAACGCAGCTGTGAGGAGTATGAGCTTGGGAGAGCGGGTGCTGGAAATCACGCTTCCCAAAGGGTGTACAGGTGAAGACATGGTGAGATCTGCCAAGTGTGATGCAGCTGTGCTGCTGGTAAGGACATGAAGTGCTGAAAGCTCTTGCTCAAACCAGTGAGACCTGTAGGTGTCAAGCACCAGTCAGGCCAAAATACAGGATGTAAGTCCATTTAATAATGCAAACATTCATTTGTGTGGTTCCAGGGTGGCACATTTTGTAAAACTATGAAACAGATGTGTCTTGTCTTTAAGACTTGTTTTCTCCTATATCAGCTGAAGGGGGTGAGGGAAGAGCCAGGGTCAGCTACAGGTGGAACATAAAGTGAGGGATGAGTCACTTTTGTTTCATTTGCTACTGGAAGGATTTAATCTTGACAGGAAAACAAGAATTCTGCACCTTAACTTGATTCAAAGTGTGAATTGAAGCTGCTTTTTACTTCTTGACTGTTTGTTTCCCCCATGATGAGACCTGCTGACACATCATCAAAAGATAGCAGGCAGACTTAAATAAGCTAGCAAAGCAA
>NW_010330684.1:70175-76948 GCF_000700745.2 Antrostomus carolinensis
AAAAGACTGTTCCATATCAAGGAAGGGTAACTAAATCTGTGAATAGTAGGCAAACATCCCTCCAGCTAAAAAAAAAAAAAAATAATAAAAAAAAAATTGCTGATATCAGGTATTTCTTCTTAAAAAAAGAAATACCTAATAAATCATCTGTCTTAAATTTCTGGCAGTAGAAATATTGTAAGATATCTTTTGGAGGAGGCTGTTGCTACACAAAACCCCACAACTTTGAATGAAATATTAATGAAATTACACAGCAGACAAGGAATAGGATATAAAATGAGTTGTCACTGTTCTCTTGAAGTTTATTCTTTGGAAGGATCTTGGCATTAAGAAAAAAAAAAAAGTGACATTATTCTTTTCTTTCCAAACGGACTGTTGAGAGGTAAAACTTGACTGGAAATACTACCTAACCCAAGTTCTTAAATATGAGAATATGATCTCATATTATTGCACTGTCTACTATTTTCTCATGTATAGCTATGTAAAACAAATGTATGTGTAATTTATCATAGAAAACATTGTAAGTAATATGAGGAATTTTAATAGTGTCACCATATGCAGTATTATAATCAGCTTAGAATAGAAATTCTTGGCCTAAATGTTAAACTGTATCACATAGTATTATATAGAACATATATAGTCACAAAAATTATTACTATTGTTCTGGGTGGTGATGGTACTTTTTAATCTGCATTTTCCTTCATGCTACACAAATTTGTATGATATTTTCAGTACTTATTTGAAATAAAATATTATTGCAAGTAAAAAAATTTCCATAAATAAATATGATGTGATCAATATTTACTCAAAAATAGGTTAATAAATTGTTTTTCCATTACATTTACCTACGTGCATCTACCTTGCATGTGGTCATTATTAAAAGAGCTCAGTATCTGAAAAGAGTTGCCAGGAAGTAGGATCTGTGATTCTAAATATTTCCATTATACTGCTTGCTTCCTAAGTGGCAGAAAGGTAAGATCAGATGAACAGTCTGTGCAAAAATCAAACTTTTTAAAAGCACCATTAATATCTTCCTTGTGGAGGTCAAGTACTGCTTTCAGAAACTCTGATACACTGAGGGAGGGAGGGCTAACAAAATGGAGGGGAATAAGGGATGCAAAGAATAGTCAGATCTTGCACGTCCATCTTGAGTGCAATTACATGTGATGGAGTAGCTGGTAAACAATATATTTTTTATGATTCTTCCTTCTTCTTCATATTTTTAGTACTTGGAATTTTTAGCAAAATGTTTCTGTAAACGTTTCCAGATTTTTAACTGTCTGTGGAGAGTTTGGATGAATATTTTAAACTGAACCAGTTCAGATGAGCTACATAAATAACATAATATATTTTAGTTCCATTGAGAGATGAATGGATCCTCCCATCTTTGAATATTTTGCCAGTGTGCGTACCTGTTGTGCATATGCAGGCACATTTCAGTTTTGAAAAAAGTCTGCAATATATCATCTATTCAGTTCACTTCAAATGTGTGTATGTGTAGGAGGAAGGGAAAAAGAGTGGAGTGCTGGAACAGTCTTGCAAGTAAGTTCACTGTATTATTTACCCCCATGTTTTACTGCTTCCTACCATCTTGATTTCTAAACTCACAAAGCTGAATCATTTCTAAGCTGACTACAGGTATGGTTTGGGTCTAAACTCCTTGGAACAGCTGTCGTTCCCTCCAGAGGGAGTATTTCAATGCTCTTTTGTTTAGTAATTGGTAAATCAGTGGAGGCTTCAGTCAATAACATAAACCCATGGAGCTCAGATGAACAAAGGAGAGGCTGTGGCATGTGATTAAATGGTTTTCTAGGTTGAAAAGAGGCTCTGATTCATGACCAGTGAGTAGAGCTGTGTATGTGGAAGTGTGCCCTGGAGAAGCAGGGGCTGAAAGCCAGGTCCTGGCCAAAGGCACCATACAAGAATGTGGGTCCCAGGAGCTCTAAGAGTGACTTTGGGTTTGGTGTGGCCCAAACAACTTTTGTTTGACAAACCACGTGGCTCAAGTAGGGTCAATGTTACACTTGCTGGAAAACCACCAATATTTAAAGGAATTTTTTTCCCCTTCCTTTTAGAGAGAGAAAGTTGAGGCAAAGGCAATGATTAAATCTGTGTAATGAGTTTGTTTTGTTGTCTTTCAGCTACTCCAGTTCCTTGAAAAAACATACTGATGATCTGATCTTATACGGCCTTCCTGATAGCTATCATAGGCTTAATAGCTGGTGAGTTACTAAGCTACAACAAACAAACAAACAAACAAACAAAAATAAAAAAAAATCCTTTGCTCTACTTAATATTGACTCCTGATCTTGAGCTGCAAGACAATTTTTTGTCTCTAAATAAACTAGAGACAGTAGGTAAATGAATTTGATTAAGTCATTGCTGGGGTAGTACATGATGTAGGTTCAACAAATAGCTATAGAAAGTTTTCTTAAATTGTGACTAGATTTCTTTTAGAAAATACAACTTTTTTCAAAATAACTAGCCTGGCAGCCACAGATTCTGGCTAAAATTAACTAGATAGGTGTACAAGTTATTATATGATGAAAAGATAAATTAAGTTTCCTGCCCATAACTTTTCTTGGGAAATGGACTTCTGTTGCTCTGCAATATTTTTGTGCCTGGTGTCCTTGAGGGAAGCAATCTGAAAAGAATGCATGGAATAGGAATACCAGCTGTGAAAGGGAATAAGTGCTGGAACTAGCTTTCCTCCACAAACCCACACATTTTTTGAATAAACAGCAGAAAAAATGGAGTGCCTTTAGCAGCCTAATTGGTTATTTCCTGTTCTTCTATTATTGTGCTCCTGAGAAAAACTCCGGAACTCCTGGTTAATATCAGTGTTCATTGGCTCACAGCTTCCAATATTTAATTCCTAAATTAATTTTTGGTGCTGGTAATTTTTGCCTTTTGCAGCTTTATGGTCTTTGCTACTTTCAGGGCCACATAAGGAATGGTTCTAAAAAGAAATTCCACTGGTAATTATTGGATTAAAGTAACTGTGGAAATCTGAGTTCTGAAAACAGCATTTGGGATAGTTTAAGAGAGTAGTATAGATTAGCCCTCACAAACACTCTGTCTTGCTAAACAGAAATCTCTTATGCGGTGAAGCAACATATTATGAATGAAAGTGTGTAGAAACAAACAAATAAAACCAACAACAACCAGAAAACCCAGGAAGAAAACCCACACCAAAGGAAAAAAATATCTTGAGTGATGCTTAACCTCCTAGAAGTAGGGAGATGAAAACAAGTAAGAATGGTTATCCTTCAAACAAGAATTCCTGAGACTGTTCATTTTATTTGCAAATTAAAAAATACTTGGCTGAATGCAGATTATTAATCCACAGTTTATTTTTATCTTGTTCTCCTTGGTCTGTGAAGATACTCTCTGTGTTTCTTCCCTATTTCTTTCAGCTCTGAGAACATATAAAAAATAGGCTGCTGTTTAAAATTATATTGGCAGGTGACAAATTTTCTTTTTATTTAAAAATACAGGTTTTTTCAAGAACTTAAGTTGTTAAGTGATTCCTGAGAATCTGACAGATGAAATTTATTTGTTCAATAGTTGCTATTTCACTACTTTGCTTAATTCAAAATGTGACCTACAAGCACTTTGAGCAATGAATTGAAAATTCATCTAGTTTCATTACACAGTAGTTCATTCAAATGCACCTATATCCCTGAAATCTTGTAGAGCAATACAAGTCAACCATAACAAATCTGCTTGTGCTTTTACAGGACAGAGTGGCTGTGAGAGGCAAAAATTCCTTCTAGGCTAGGCTGATATGGACCTATTTTAACCAGCTAATATCACTGGAGTGTTATCACAGGAGCAAAGAATTCAGTATAGTCTTCAAAACTCACAGAAACTGAATTAATACTTGAGTTATGAGGCTGCAATGAGCTCTCAGCCAATGCAGGTACTTTGCAAGCTGTACCTGAACTTGTTTAATACTCTGGATATGTCTATGTGAAATCTGTTCTTAAGTTACTGTGTATTTCTCTATTGCAAAACTTGAAGCAAATTTGTTTTTATTTAGTCAGGATGAAGTAATTATATGTGCTGGAAATGGTGGAAATTATTATTTTATTTTTTTTTTGTTATCACTTCTAAAACTTACTAAAGGTTATTGCTAATGAATACTGTTTGAAATAGATCATCATCTGTCTTGGATTAAATTCCTCCTTGTTTGTCACAGTGAAATACCATGGTGCTCAGGGACGATTAAAATAGCTGAAAACAAAGCTTTGAGGTTAGTATATCTTTTAAAATTGATATGTGAATTAAAAGGGGAGTGTGTGTGTGTGTGAATTCCCTCATCGGGGATAATTTTGCAAATACTTTTGCATTTCAAATCAGAATAAAAATAAATATGAGAACATCAAGTTACTTGCTGCTACTGGCAATAATCTCTAGTTTCAGTCAGCTTGGCTTCAGGGTTTAGCAAGCCCATGAAGAAGAGCTGAGACTCCTCAGCAGTCTCTGCAGTAGACATGGATGTATGATCCAGACTTCTCAAAAAATACACTTTTTTTTAAAGTGTGCCCTTTCCTTCCGTGAACCACTTGTGCTCTTACATACAACCTGGTCGGAACAGCTGGCTCTAAATCTCCTGTGATTGAAATCTCTTTTTGTTTCTCTGTCACAGCTTTAATAGAAGTTGTAGTTTCTTTTTCTGATCAAAGATTTCTACTAGGAGCTGACATGGAGGGAAAACAGTTTTTGATCTGCATGTCAGTGTAGTATATTGATCTGCCATGAGTGTTGCTCAGTTTAGTTATTGTGTTGGTTCCAACTTAACACTGGTGCGACACTTCCCAAGCAATTCAGCCCGCAGCTCAGCTTGCATTTTATAACTTCCATATTTGTAGTTTCTAGAGTTGCTGTTAGACAAGGTGGTCTTTAAGCAAGGTTGAGCTCTGGAAACATCCTGTCTACATCAGTATGGAACTATGAAAGCTGCACATTATTCATATTGTTTATATTAGCATAAATGCAATTTCCTGCCAGTTACCTCTGTTAAAGTGTGCACAAATTTAGGTCTGTGTGAGTCAGGAAATATTCAGTGCTATTAAAATAAAGGTTTGGTTGTTAAAAATAAAGTTTTAAGTGAGAAAAGAAATCCCACTATTCAGTCAACTAGGGAGGGAAGAGAATCAGAATTTAATTCACTTGGGTGCTGTTGTATTTATGCAGATGTCTGCTGTTCATCAATGAAGATTTTTTAGAAAACAAATGTGGGTTTTTTTTAAATTATAGAACAATCATATTTTCTAAATTATATTTAAATGACACTCTCCCTTTGCATCTAGCAGAAACATTAATAATGATTAGGGACCAGTGCAAAAAATTGATTTGTCTCTGTAGCCAAACATCATTTCTCGTAGTAGGCAGAAGATGCAAGAGCTAGTTTTAAAGAGGCTTCAGTGATGTGCATGAAGCAGTCAACACACAAATCCCTTCTAAACTCCCTGAGTGACACTGCTATTTATATGATGCAAAAAAAGTTTTACTTCTTTTTTTTTAAAAAAAATGTAGTTGCTATAGAGATATCTGAAACTCATGACTGTCTCTAGCTACATCCTGTGACCTATTATTTCTGAGGAATAGTTCCCCAAACATCATAGGAATTGGTTACAATTTTCCTCTTCCTAAAAATTGCCCATTCTCTCTGTGTGAATTGCTCAGATGAAAGAGGTTGTCTGGGAGTGATCTAGGCATAGGTCTAGGAAGTTAGTATGAAGAGAAACCATGTCTCTGAGAAAGGCTATTTTTCTGCCTTTTCTCTGACTCTTGGTCAGCCCATGGACAATATCCACTGATGCAACTTTTGATCTCTAAATGCTCAGCTGGCCAGCACCCTTCTCTGTAGTGGCATGGAGAAGGCACGGTGTTTATTTCATAGCATGCAGAGGGATCCAGTTGCCAGATATGGTATTCTCTGGGCTCATTTTTTACTCTAAAAGTATATCAGGGTAAGCAATGGTCTTAATTAAGATGATGCTGACAAATGTGTTGGTCATAAAATGAAAAGAGCAGTGTGTCAGCTGGTCACTAGTAAAAGAGCTTACAGGGAGCTGAACTCATGCACTACATGAGCAAGCTTGGATAAATCTAGCATCTGCGCTCAGTTGGCGATGAGCACAGTGGCGACAACAGTCCGTTCTGTGGCTGAGCACGTGCGAGGAGGAAAGGGCGGGTTCCTGGAGCCAGGGGAACCCATGGACAGGACAGAGTCCTCTCAGGAGCGGCCGAGCTCGGAGAGGGGCTGAGGTGGTAGGGGCATTGCCAGGGGCAACCACAGGAAATTGAAATGGCCCCCAGGGAGCACGAGGGACAGGACGGGCAAACAGGGCGTGGGGCGGCAGCTCGCGCAGGCAGGGCGAGCAGGGAAGGCCTGTGGGCAGGGTGCTGGTGCTCGGCCAGAAGTACCAGGAAGCCAGTGTAACCGTTGCAGTCAGCAACTGGCGCAGCAACCAGCAGCAGCAGCGGCGACAATGACCATCGAGTGTACCCGTGTACAGTTGGCATGGTGACCACGGGAGATTTCTGGGGAGCACCGTGTACTGAGCACCCGAACAGGGCTTGTCAAGGGCCCTCTACAAGCAGGTCACATAGGCAGGGTGAGAAGAAGGCAGGACCAGCTTCATTGGTGGACAGTGGTCTCCACCAGGCAGATGAAGACCATGCTTCTGACACCAACCAAAATAGATGTGGGAACCCAGAGAGAGCTCACAGGGAAGGACGTGGTTGTGCAGGTCACGGGCTGC
>NW_010330684.1:77166-78539 GCF_000700745.2 Antrostomus carolinensis
ACACAGCTCCAAGATGAAGTTGAAAGGTGCAAAATGAAGGAGAAAAGCTTAGGAGTATTTGAGAGGTGGAAATGGAGATAGACTGGTGGAACCAGGCTCTGCCCTCCCTCCAGCAGAAATGGGAGCACCTGCCAGATAGCACCCAGGACCAAGGGGCTCCTGTATCCTACCCCTGTCAGGCAGAAGATAGAAGCCTAAATGGAAGGGGTGAGTGGAGGCAAGTGCATGCCTGTGGCAGAAGGTGAGAGCCCTCCTTGCCCACCTTGCCTCCCCAGGTGCCTCTGAGAAATAGATACGAGGCTCTGCTGGAAGATGGCCAGTCTAATGGGGATGTGAATGATAGGCAATCTATACCAGAGGTCTCATCACGGTCAGACAGGCCTTCCAGCCACATAACAACCTCTTCCACAAAGAAGAAGAGTTGTAGTTGTTGGGGAATCGCTCCTCCAGGTACAGAGGGCCTGATATGTCGGGTTGACCCTTATTATAGGGAAGTCTGTAGTCTTCCTGGAGCCCAAATCAGGGATATTGCTGGGTAACTCCCCACTTGGTGCAGTCACCAGACTGTTACCCACTCCTGCTCTTCCAGATAGGTGGGGAGGAAGCTGCATCCCGTAGTCTGAGGGGAATGAAGAGAGACTTCAGGGCCTTGGGGCAGCTGATGAAAGGGTCTGGGGTGCCAGTTGTTTTCTCTTCCCTCCTTCCAATTGCAGGTGATGACATGGGACGGAATAGAAGGATCCAGTCCATAAATACTTGGCTCTGAGACTGGTGCTACAGGCAGGGCTTTGGGTTCTTTGATCATGGCTGGTTTTATAAGACACCAGGCCTGACCGTAATATGTGGAAAAGGCCTAACTTCCAGGGGGAAAAGGGTTCTAGGACAAGAATTAGCAGGGCTCATTCGTAGAGCTTTAAACTAGATTTGAAGGGGGATGGGGTTGTAGCTGGGCTTGTGCCAGTGGGGCAGTGTTCTAGTATTAATGAAGGACAGGAGGCCTCCCACCCCCCGAGGGTGGAATCAGTGCGCCCAGCTCGCTCCCTGAAATGCCTGTACAGCAACACACGCAGCGTGGGGAACAAACAGGGGGAGAGAGAAACCTGTGTGCGGTCAGGGGGTTATGGTCTGGTGGCAATTACAGACATGGTGGGACTACAGCTCACATGGTGGGAATGTGGTCATGGATGGCTCTGTCCTTCTCAGGAAAGACAGGCCAGCAAGGAGAGGTGGTGGAGTTGCTCTTTATGTGAGAGAGCAACTAGAATCTGTCTAGGGGCAGATTAAGAACTAGTTGAGAGTTTGTGGGTGCAAATTAAGGGGCAGGCTAGCATGGGTGATACTCTTGTGTGTGTCTATTACAGGCCACCTGATCA
>NW_010330685.1:0-57704 GCF_000700745.2 Antrostomus carolinensis
AAGAGCACCGGTCCCAACGCCGACCCCTGAGAGAGTTGTTGCAAAAGGACAATTATTCCAACACACACATCAGATGGAAAAAATGAAAGTTTTAAATTAAACTTAATTTTCTTTCACTTTAACTTTGGGTTAGGAGCTATGGTTTTGAAAGAAAACACCAGTATTGCTTCATAAGGAAAACAGTGTTTCAGACAATGGAGAGCCTGAGTGTTTTTTCTTTTAAATGGCCTGTCTCTAGGTATGAAAAACTTCCTTAGAAGAATGTGCAATCTTCTCTGCCAGCAGGGAGTCTATAAACAGGAATATTTCCTTGCTTCTTGCTCATTAATAGTATTGTACCGGATACAGAGAGCAAGCTCTTTTTTTTTTCCGTATCTGATGACTTTGTTAGAGTTCACTGAACTTTCACAAGTACAATGAGTGAGACAGCTGAAACATGAAGTTCCGTGTTGTAAATTGGCAGTGAAAAGAGACATGCATGGTAGATGTATTGATCACAGTCTTTTTAAAGTAAGAAGATACAGGAGTTTTGAGGAGCTCCTCTGGCAGTGGTATTACTGAACAAGAATGGTCCATGGTTTATCAGATAAAATGAGCAATGTTGTGTCAAGTATGCATCAAGGCTTCTTCCACATACATACAGAAAGTCATTTTAAACATTGCTTTCATAGCAACAAAACTCACAAGAAAAGGAGGTGTTTCCTCTGATGTCTAAAAGAAGAGCTCAGGTGTGGGCTGTAATCCCCCAAATAGATTATAGCTCATGAACCAAGGTTGAATGCAAAAGATCAACATTTTGTTGCTTTCTTATCCTTGTGAGACTCCCTGCCCCAGAATATGATGTTGCAGAAAGAAACAGTGTTATGTGAAGGATAATGTTCTGGAATATATTATGTCTCTGAAAATAAAGTACTTACTGCATTTTGGAGGTAGCATTTAAAGTAAATATTTAGTTTCGACAAGAGGACAGTCATATCTAAAAGATTCAGGGGCTTGTAACAGGTAAATGGCATAGAAAGGGCTTCAGGATCTTTGCATATTGGTAGCCATACACCTAGATCCATAATTTTCCTGGTATATCAATTACTACAGGTTCTTTGGAATAAAGATCGAAATTCTAGGATGATAGACGTGACAGACCCTCATGAGTGATTGTAACTACAAAATGTGCATGCATCCCAAAATCACAGTTACAGAACTCCATATTTTACCAGAAAACCCTTAAATGGATTTCTCCAACCTTCACAAAAAATATTAAGACAACTATTTAAAATGCTATATATCTTCAGGCTGAGATCTTCAAAGTTCGAGAATCTGTTAGTTGTTTCATGCATAGCAGTTATCACCTACCACTGCAATCAGTAAGTAAAAAGCTTCAAAACACATTTTTCAGTCAAATACATGGATGGTATAGCATCTTTACATTTCCTGTACCACTGGTGCTACCTACAAATCTGTTTTGGTTTTCTTAGAATGCATATTTCCACAGTTCTTTCACAAGGAAAAGGATCAAACCTAAACTTTTTTAAGTCTTAAAGAAACTCAAGAATATTGCCTCTCTCCCTGTCAGAATTAAAAATTACTGTAAAACCTGAGATTGGGTAGTGATTTTCAAATGATTAATATTCACTGATTGTCAATATATTGAGCTGTTTTACAAGAGCAGCAAGTGTCACATGGATATATAAATAATTAGACAGAAGTGTTATAGGACAGAGTGTTTTCAGTTCAGACTTTGATAACTTAATTTGCTTATTTGAATGCTAAATTCATAAAGCTGGTGCTGATTCTCTGCTTTTGGATTTAACATTTCATTTCATACTGCTGATGGTGGTAGTGAGTATTATACATTGTGGATCAGTTTAAAGTCGTGCCTGGATATCTGTAGATGAAGGAATGTAGGAGAGAGATGCGTGGCTTCCTTATGGTAATCACCCAGGTTAAGAATTAATCCATGGTATGCAAAATGCAGCATTAACTATCATCTGTACTAATCATTATGTCTGAGATTGTCTGAAGTGAAATCAATCTGTGGTGTGTTGTGACATATTAGCGTTCACTGTCAGCTTATTTCAGATGAGAACTATCACGACATGCTTCTGTCTCAATTAAATAACCAGATAGTCCTATCTAGATAATCCTCAATTTTCTTAATTTTGTTCATTGTCTGCTGGTAATATAACATTACTGAATAAATGTGACTAAATTAGGACAAGTGAAGGCTGGATTTTAATGAACTTTTTCATGCAGCCTATATTCCTGTTTGGGGCAAAATTATATCTTTTCTTTAGTGATACTCACAGCACATTTTTTAGATTATTAACTGATTTGATGACTGTATCTAACCATCCTTATCATTATATTGCTTAAGTTCACTTTTAGGGATGCCCATACTGGAGTTTAGTTTGCATACAGGATCCTCATGTTTATGCACATACACAAAATATTTGTTTTGAAGGTTATATAAATATTTATATCTGTGACTTGCACATTTATTTTTAAAGGCCCTGGACCAAAATTTCAAAATATGGTCTATCTGTTCATGATTAACTTTCTCTAAGAGATTGCTGTATAGTAAAATAACCTCTGGGTATAGATTAGTTTGTCAGGCAATCTCATGCTTACAAATTGCCCACAAATAACTTTTTTGAGTGCTGCAAATATTTACACGAAAAAATAACCACATGTAATTGCATTTTTATATTTGAGTATTTTAAGTAAGTTCTACCAAAGCAGCTTACATGTGCCACCATTTGCTTTAGACAGTTACTAATAATGAATATTAGGCAACCTCCATTTTGCATCAGATATCTGATAGAAGACTGTGAGACTGGACACCACTCATCATTTAATGATGTAGGCAGACAGCAACGCAATATCAAACAAAGGAAGAAAATAAACTTTAAAAAGAAACAATGTCAACAAAATCTCTGGTGTCTTAGATAATATACCTCAAAGCCATGATAATGCCTAGTATTTGACAGTTCTGCATATCCTTTATGGTGCCATGACTCCTTTTTTTTATATGCTAGTATCCAGTAGAAATGTCCCCCATCTGTCTGTTAATAACTCCTTTCTCATTTGCTGAGGCCAAAATGATCAGTGAGACTCAAAAAGCAGTAAATGTGTGCCCCTGCCATGCTCAATGCTGCTCTCAGGTCTCCCTGGGGAGGGAGAAGGCTTTTTGTCAGGACTCCCAGTGGCTCCCTGAGGAGTGAGAGAAACCTTAGACGATTCCAGCTGGCCCATAATTCCTTCAGTCTGGTGCATGCGCTCTCTTCCCCAGTTGTTGCTGCTCTATATTTCACCCCTTAACCCATTGAAACTCTCATAAGGCAACTGATTGAGTGGCACCAAAGCTTCAGATCCTTGTTTTCTTCTTGTCAGGAGAAGAGACTACCTGTAGAGCTTTTATCTAAAGGTTCTCTCCAAACTGACATACAGGAGGAGATTTTCCTTAGTGTCCTTAGAAAGTGTCCTTTGTCCCTTCTATCCTTGTCCTCTCAGTTTTATGTTACCAGTGATGATTAACACAGTGAAACGTGTAAAACATTAAATATTTACATAGAGCAGTGTTGAATCAAAATCCTAAACATGCCTGTTATGGCATACACAGCCTGTTCAGAAAAACTGAATTGCTCATATAGAAACTTGTGTAAAATCACTACAAGATAAGCATCTACTGTATAAAATCATGCTGATCAAATTAATCAATCAGAACACCATAGATTTTAAGATGCAAGTGTTCAAACTTTCACACACTGCGCCAACTGGCCAAAGGAATGCTCGTGAGCTGGCAGGGAGCAGGGCCATTAAGGAAGCTCAGAAAGAGGATTCCTGGAAAATGTGAGCCCAAGTTTCAGCCTCCCCAGAGGATCTCCCCTGGAGCCTTTTCAGGCTCTGGATTCTGTGCATGGCGTCAGCGGGCTGCTGCACTGATGTTTGGCCAGTGTCTATGCCTTATGGCTTGGATTGCAAAGCACATCAGCATAGTTAGTGCTACTTAAAGGAACAATAACTAATCAGATTTCAGGGAGAGATGATATTGTTTTCTGTAATTGAACACGGTTCACTCTCCTACTTAATCATGCCCTCCTTTTTTCTCAAGAACACAGGAACACTTCACTGGAAACTGAATGGAGATGAAAATATAAAGTGGAATGAGAGCTGGATTTAAAGCTCATGTATAATCAGTCTGTGTGAATGAGATGAAGGCTCAGTTCAGTCTACTTCCCCCTCCCTACCCAGCAGGTGCTGACATAGGAGCAGAATTTATCGCATAGTAACTCTACCACAATTGTTATTTGTAGTTGTCCTTTTTCAATTTATAACATCAAGAAATAATATTTCAGGGCCAGATGTGCTATTTAATCACTCCTCTCCATTAATTTTTGTGAAATTTGTCATTACAAAAATACAGAATTAACATAAGGCCCTAACCTGGATTTTGAGGGAGCAATTGTTTTATTATCTGTCCTTCTCTGCTGTAATTTTCTCATCATTTGATGCTTCAGCAAACATGAGATTAGGAAACTTTGACTTAAGAGCATTCATGCTTCCAGCTAACATTTTGCACTTGCTTTATGAAACCCATTTCAAAGGTTAATATATAGCAACTCTTTCAGTATATAAAGCAGGAGGAAGCTGTGTACTAGTTTTAACTTTGGTGATCACCCATGGGACTGTCCATCCTAGAATCTGTATACATGAATGAATCTGTCTGAAGATATGAAAAGTGCAAATGAAGTATAACAATGTTTACTAGCTTATTTTAAATCAAGTTTCCTTTGTTTCAAGGGTTGGAAGGATAGGATGAGTAGGTACACAATGCTCATCAGCCTGAAAATGCATTAAACAATAGACAGAGCTGAGTCTAGTTTTCACATTGATTTTTTTTTAAACAGATATGAAACCTTAATTCTCTGTCACCTACAGTGAAGGAGGAATTCTTTATCAAGTTCTCTGCAGAGGACTTCATAAATTAAAGGAGCTTTTGTCAAGTGAATCTAAACCATTAATTACTTTCCCCTGCTTGTGAACAATACTTATACCACAAAACACGCTACTATTGAAGATTTCCTCAGCAGTTGGATCTTTGTCATTTTAGTTCAGGGCAGAAAGAATTGAAAAGGTCTAGGTGATTTTCGACACTATAAAAAGAAAGGGAGGGAAACAATCGATTTTAAGAAGCAAAGAAAGGAACAACAAAATACCTTTTCTTCAACACTGCACACAGAGGAAACTACCTTGTGAACTGCCCTGTGAAGTACTGCAAAGATATAAAACATCCAGTAGACATCAGTAGGAAAAGAATAGGGTTTTCTTCTTATCTTCTTGTCAGGTAGTCTTTTCAGTCAACTGCAGATGGTCTGACACAGTATGAGCTTCTGTAAAGGCCTGATAAACAAGCTGGAGTGTGCAGTGGCATCAGAACTACTCTCACTGCATAGATGTCACAGTCAACAAGTACACTTTTGAAGGTTAAGGTGACATTTATTTGAACACAGTAGGCAAGTGGGAGCTGAAGATGCTGCACCAAGAGAAGCATATGAAGAAACTCAGAGAGAAAACACTAAAAATTATATGTTCTCATTAATAATGTCACATTAAAGTACGAAACTTAACAAAAAGGTCTATGATTGGCAGAATGTAGGGTATTAGTTCAGAAAACCTTACTCTGAGTTAGTTCAGAAGTTTATGATCCAAATTTGGTTGGCTCCTGAAGAGTTGGCTCTCAGAGAATTCCTCCCTCTCCCATAACAGCTTGGATCCCCTGATCCTTTAAGTCTTTTTCTTTATGCTCAACTTCAGGGTCCCAGAATGAGGGGAGAAGGGGCAAAGGATTTCCTTGTTTACATCCATAGTAATTTGTTCTCAGACTCCAGTCTGTCCTTGGAAAGGTTAATAGCTTAACAGGGCCTAATGCCTCTTTCCACAGAAGTAAATTAAATGGAGAGGTTAAAATAAAGGTATGTCAGCACCATAGTGTACTTAAGACTTATTCTGCTGGCTGATATTGCTTTAAAAGACAGAGCTCTCGGTTTTTTTCTGTTGCTCTGATGCTTTACATCAGATCACTCTGCTACATTGTGAAGTATGTCTGAGAAGAGCATGAAAATCAGAAACTCCAGTATAGGTTGAGAACATGTGACTGTAGCATCATCAAAACCGTGCTAACACACAGCACCTCACTGTTGGAAATACCATTTCAGTCTAGGAAACATGATCCATAACTCAGTCCTGTCATTTCTCTTCAGCTTTTGCTTTCTGAAAGGGATAATAATAAATCTGTTGCTGTGATTTTGAGCTCTGCCTGAATAAAGATTAAGATCGTATTTCATCCCTGTTCATAAATGACTTTTACAGCGGAATAAAACAAATCCTTGCTTCCTTAGAGCAATGCATGTAAAGCAATAAATCTCCTCCTGGTTATAGAAGGAGCAGGGATTGTCCCTATCCAAGTGCAGAAGGAAGCCAGCAGAAGAAACTGAGGAACTGATCTCACATGCAAAGACGCAAACGCTGTGCAATGGACAGAATGATGTTCTGGGCAGACAACCCAGGGATTATGCAGGGGTGCTGCCAAGAGCTCTGTCCTGCAGGCAGCCCAAGTGAGCACATGGGAGCCATCCTCCAGGACCAGGAGCAGGAGAGAATCTTCAACATGCAGTGTTGCAGTGTCTGGCTGAAGCAACAGCTACATCTTTAGATGAAGTCAGTAGACATGATACTAGGGCTAAAAGTGAATGTAAATTTTAGCTTTTAAAATGACACGAATAAGTATCCAGTCACATGTATGAAGATATTTACCATCTTTGCATACATTCATTTGTTCAGCCAAACCTAAATGTTCACTCTCTTATGTATGCCATGTGAGAAATTAACTGTAGACAAAAACTAGCAGTACAGAGCATATTAATTCAGCAACGTTTTCATTTGGAGCTTGTAACCTCAAGCAGACTGAAGATAAAAGAAATGGATAGAAAGAGAGAAACTAATGACAATTTTATGTTCATGTTCAAATATTTCTCAAGGAGAAAGGAAATTAGACTATGTATGGACAAGTGTTCTCTGCCATTATTTTATGTAAAAAATATTCTATGTTATAGGAAAAAGAGTGAGTTTCATCTTTGGCCTGAGAACTGAACATTACAAGAAACTTGCAATCCTCTATGTCATGGCCATGATATTGATTAATACTCGGTCTAACAAATAAAGTTTCAAGGAGAAAATTGTATTTATTCATTATAAGTCCAGATGTTTGAAATGGTAGAACTGAGAGCAAAGGCAGCACTATGTGAAATGCGATGACAGAGGCATGTCAGGACACAGTGAGTTGTGTTGCCTGGCTGGGTCCACAACAGCCCAATGAGTGCAAAACTGAAATGAGGAGTTGCAGTGTTGGGACTGCAAGCAGTGCTGGCTGTGTTTGAGCTACAGAAATCTGCCAGCTGGACACAAAACTGCATATGCTTATTGCCCAGAAATGCTTCTTCAAATCAAGTGATATGCTACTAAAGCCAAAATCTGGAAAGCTGCAAAAGCCTCTGACCTCTGCCAGGTGCCCCCTGTGCCACTGCCATGCACTGGGAGGCCAAAGCTGCATCCTCCCATGGAAACATCAGTGACACATCTCAGTCTGGAACTGGCAGATCTCCTGCTGCCCTCACAGTTGGTTTTCTTCCTCCTACTGGGGGAAAGAGCAGACGTGAAGAAACAACTATAAGCCCAGAAACCTTGTGCTGTATCCAGTTCCAGAACTGAAAAAATCAGGAACTCTACCCAGTAGAGATACCAAGTATGGAAGAATATGATTAGAGTCAACACTAAATTACCCTTTTCTGTCTCACTTTCCTGTAGAGGCTGTCCTGTGGACAGTCATATTAAAACCAAATAGTCCAAAACCTAAATGTTCAGCCTACACTAAACATTCATCCTTTTCCCAGCCAAAGGTGGTGGATATTACATGTTCCTCTGCTGCCACTACCTTGAATGTAAACTCACAGAGCTTTCATGTGCACCTGTAGAAGTGAGTCCCTCTCTAAAATACCAACGTAAGCCTCTCCATCGTTAATAGTAGCTTTACTTATCTATACTTGGGACTGTACTGGTTAAACAGAGCCTATAAACAGGGAAAGGACTGCTTAGGAGTACCAAACCAGGCCTTAGATTTGTTACAAGCTATTGCAGGCAATATAACAAGTAGTTAGTTTAATAAACAAATCAAGGCTCATCTTTAGGGACTTAGGTTTTCTACATAAAATCCCATTTTGCATTACTGAGTATTTTACTGCTTCAATTCCCTCACTTCTCAAGGTCACCCATTTTCTCCTGAATGCTAGCCCAGTTTCCTTTTGAAGTGACAATGCTTCTTAAGTTTGTGGCATCAGTAACTTGTATGAGCTCATCTGGTATTCTGTGTGGAAACCTGAGTCTGCAATTATTCTGCTGACCTCCAGCTTCTCTTTCCTAAGAAAACTTGATAACTTTCCTTATAGCACTCGGATCAAGCATTTTACTGAGGCTGAAGCAAATTAGATTTAATTCATTTTCTTTTTCTAGAAAATTTAATTTTCTCTAATGTCTTAACTACTGACCAAAAACAAGTCTAAAGGAGCATCACTTCCTTGGATCAGGGTCTTTTTTTTGTCAATAGATCTGTCACCTGTTGCATCAAGGCAAAAGCAGGCCCTATCTTTATATAAGCGTCTGTTCTCCAGTGTGTACCTTGAAAGTTGAAGTATTTCTCTCCCTCTAATAACAATCCAGCACTCTCATTCCAGAATAACAGCTATTTGATAGTTTACATATATTACATAAAGTTATGATAAGGATGTCCATCTTGTGTCCATTGTACAAATGTTTGTGTGCATATATGTATTTATTCATGCACTCACAAACGCACACATATATAATTCTCCTCACTACTGTAAAAATCAGTGATTCAACAGCAGAATTAAAATTATTTATAATCAGTTTTTATACAAATCCTCAATTATTCACCACTTCAAGCTCTAAGCAGGAACCATCTTCTCTTCAAAGGGACACAAAATGGTAAAATAGGACTTTAAGAGGAATATATTCAGCCTACCGAGGGAAAACTAATTTCAAAGTTAGGATTCCAAAGCTGCAGCCCACCTGTGGATATATTTCTTTATTTCAGTATCTTGTATGACCAAAGAGTTTAATGAACCTGTCTTTAGAAGGCAGGCAGAGAACAGGATTAAAGTTTGCTGTTCCCATTTAGTTTTGAGATTTCATGCCCTCTGAATTTTTACATTAAAAACTTTAGTTTGAATGTCTTATTAATGGTATTTTCCTGACTAATACTCTCTTTGAACATTAAAAAAAGGCTAGTGTTTCTGTCACCTGTAGGTATGTGGTGGGTTGACCTTAGCTGGCCACCAGGTGACCTTCAAGCCACTTCATCACTCCCCCTTCTCAGCAGGACAGAGGGATAAGTAATGACCAAAAGCTTGTGAGTTGAGATAAGGACAGGGAGACCATGTCATCAGCAAGACACTCAACTTGGGGAAATTAATTTAATTTATTGCAAATTAATAACAGAGTAGGATAGTGAGAAGTAAAAACAAAATTAAAAATGCTTTCCTTCTACCTCCCCTTCTTTCCAGGCTCAACTTCACTCCTGACTCTTCTACCTCCTTCTCCCAAGTGGTGCAAGGGGATGGAGAATGGGGGTCAGTCCATAACACTGTTTCTGTTGCTCCTTCCTCCTAAGGCTCTTCTCCACTACAGCATGGGGTCCCTCCCATGGGATACAGTCCTTCTCCAACATGGTTCCAACTACTTCTCCAACATGGGTCCTTCCTCCAGGCTGCAGTTCTTCAAGAACTGCTCCAGCGTGGGTCCTTTCAACAGAATACAGTCCTTCAGGAATGGACTGATCCAGCATGGGTTCATCATGGGGTCACAAGTCCTGACAGAAGGCCTGCTCCTATATGGGCCCTTCTCCATGGGCTGCAGCTCCTGCCAGGAGCCTGTTCCTGTGTGGGCTCTCCACAGGCTGCAGCGCCCTTTGGGGCACACCTACCTGCTCCAGCATGAGGTCCTCTACAGGCTGCAGTGTGGATATCTGCTCCACTGTAGTCCTCCATGGGCTGCAGGGGGACAGCCTGCATCACTATAGTCTCCATGGGCTACAAGGGAAATCTCTGCTCTGGATCCTGGAGAACTTCCTACTCATCCTTTGTCACTGACCCTGGTGTCTGCAGGGTTCTTTCTCCCACATTTTCTCACTCCTTTCCCTCACAGCTGCCGCACAGTGGTTTTTACCCGTTATTAAATGTTATCACAGAATCACCACCACTGTCACTGATGGGCTCAACTTTGGCCAGCAGCGAGTCTGTCTTGGAGTTGTCTGGAACTGACTCTGTCTGACATAGAAGCAGATCCTGGTGTCTTCTCACAGAAGCCACCCTTGCAGCTCACCCCTGCTACCAAAACCTAGAAAAGGTTTAGAGTTAGATGGAAAAATATTAAATGGAATATTTTTCCATTGAGAAATGTAATTGCATCAAAAAATGAAATCCTGTATTCAGATTATGCTGAAATTTCATTCCGGAGAGAAAAGGGGAAAATATTTAGATATTGTCAAAATATTTTGTAATTTTCTCTATGAAATTATTTTTTGAATTTGTTTTATTTTGTGTAGAATACTGTAACATAACATTTTAAATTGTCAAAAATCAGAGTATTTTTGTCAAAATAAAATATTTTTAACCAGTCTAAATTAATTTATTTGGATGTTATGAAATTTGGAAATCTGTTTCAGGCTCTCTTTTCAATCTGAAATATGCCAAATAGCATAGTCACCCTCTGTTCAGCAGTGCCAAATATGCCTCTCTCTCTTCAAAGGACAAGAGGCTCAGGGAAGCAGCAAGCAAGGACAGCTGTAAGATGCATGTAGCTCCTAGTATTTGAACCTGCCATCAGTCAGTTGTGAGGAGTTGCACCTGACTGAATATAAGCATTTTGAGAGAGAACAATCTGTCAAAATGATGCCAGAGCAACGAAGAGTGCAAAGATTAACAGAGACGCTGATGGAGGTGAAAAGCGGTACAAAAGTGGTATAATTATTCGTATAGCGAGATTTATTCTGACATTGTGTTACGTCTGTGAAAACCTTATGCCACTGTAATTTATGCCAGGAGTTATAGAGCTTCTAGAACACAATAATTAAAGCAAGACAGGACTCCAGAAAAATCAAAACAAAACAAAAACTATATAGAGATACAGGGGAGATTATGCCAAAAAACCCCTGCTCATAGCCATTTAAAAACTAGTGCCAAAGAAACAGATATCTTTGTATTTATCCATACTGTTTTTTCCATATGTCTTTATCTGAAGCATGCTTTGCTAAGCTTGTGTGCAGCAGTATGACATGATAATTACTCTGAGAATATAAAATAGATATATAAAAATACTCATGAATTTTATATAGACTAGAAACAAGAATTCTGGAATTGCAGTTAGCAACTACAATCCTTAAAGAATAAATGCAGAAATACTGCTGGTGTCATGATTATTTATAGACTTAAAGACATGTACACATGCATAGGTGTCAGATGTTCCTAAGGGCTTTTTAAAGATACAGTTGTCTGTCTTACTGGCATGAGCAGTCTTGCCCGCCAGTATTTTCCACTGAACAGTAATAAGAACATCCTGCAACCATCACCAAGGCCCACAGGCTGCTGCCAGAAGAGAAATAGCCATATTCTAAGCAATTCTTCAGGATATGCTTCATTCATTACACTACACATCCTATTATCAAGAAAACTTCCTTTTATAGCAGTTTCCCCTCAAAATTCAATGAAACATAAAATACATATTTATATAGTAAGCCAAATAAATTATTTGGGCCAGGATTCATCCTGACTAACTTCAGTGAGAAGCCAAGTCACTGTGGTCTTCCTTTATACTAAAATAGAAAACACTGGAATAGAAAATAGCTGGCACTCGGGAGGGCCCAACAAAGATCTAAGGCAGGAGCTGGAGGTGCACCTCTCTCCATTGGCTGCATTACAAACCTAGAGTAACTGTGCCTAAGACATGGAGTGAATCCAGTCCTCAGTGGTAATTCTGCAGTTTGTTTGGAACCAAATTTCTCTGAAATCTTTTAGGTGCCTTATCTGACTTACAACCAGTCATAAACTCCAGAATAGTCTTGAATACTGAAAGTTCAATGTATTTTTAACTGGTTTGGTTAAGAAATGGGCTCTCTTGGAAATGGCCAAACTGAGCTACTGGGCTTCATAAACTGTGACTGCTTGGTTCAACCTATTGTTGCCTGCCCCAACTCATCATGCTAGGACTTCAGTTTAATTATTCACGGATGCAGAATTGGATAACCCTACCTGCTAATGATGTTATAAACATTTTGCTTTTGTTTTCCTTCTAGAACACTTCCAAGCAAGTCGAGTAATAGAAACAGCATCCTTAACCTGTGTAAAAGCCAGGATACACAGGACAGGTAGCTCTCTGACCCATGGATTCTTCCACTCCACCTCTTCTGCTGCTCTTCACGTTTCCACTTAGCTCAGGCTGCTTCCCAGGTAGCCTCAAAGTTTGAAAAGGGAGCCTCATTAGTATCTGACTTCTTTCACTTCTACTCTCTGTGCTGGTTTTGGCTGGGATAATTTTCTTCATAGAAGCTAATAGAGGGCTATGTTTTGGATTTGTGCTGAAAACAGTGTCGATAATACAGAGATGTTCTTGTTACTGCTGAGCAGTGCTTACACAGAGTCAAGACCTTTTCTGTTCCTCACACTACCCCACCAGCAAGGAGGTTGGGAGTGCACAAGAAGTTGGGGGGGGGGCGGGGACAGGAGACCCCAACTGGCCAAAGGGATATTCCATACCATATGATGTCATGTTCAGTTTATAAAGCTGGGGGAAGAAGAAGGAAGTGGGGGACATTCAGAGTTATGACATTTGTATTCCCAAGTAACCATTGTGCGTGATGGAGCTCTGCTGTCCTGGAGATGGCTGAACACCTGCCTACCAATGGGAAGTAGTGAATGAATTCCTTGTTTTGCTTTGCTTGCACACACAGCTCTTGCTTTACCTATTAAACTGTCTTTATCTCAACCCTGATATTTATTCTCACTTTCACCCTTCTGATACTCTCCCCCATCCCACCAGGGGAGCATGAGTAAGCAGCTGTGTGGTGCTTAGTTACCAACTGGGGTTAAACTATGATGTTCTCCCAGGCAGAAATTGTTCTATATTGCTCTCACCTTCAGTAAAAAAAAAAATAAAAATAAAAATCAAGAGATCCAGAGTACAACATATAAATTTTCTGTGTGTCAGTATTAATGGGTAGTAAATAAAAGACTTCCAATAGGAAATGAATACTTAATATTATTTAATCAAAGGCAATCCATTTTCTTAATTACTGTACTTATGTGGATTTTTAAGCAGAAAATTATTAGGAAAAAAAAGGGAAAATGAAGTGTGAAGTCCAAAATGCCCATAATTGTTTTGTAAAGAGAAATGCAGAAGAGCTTGATGAGAACATTGCAATATATTGCACCCATTTAATTGAAACTATGTCCACTGATTCAGTGGTCCACAGTAGAGATCACCTTACAAATATCCTAGAGTGGAATCAATTTTTGATTTTTTACCAAAATCTGTTAGGTTCCAAAAAAACCCCTTTTCTGCTCCTGTGTGGATCTTTAAAACAAGGTATACACACCTCCTGTAACCTTTATTAGTGGGTTTTCACCAGACTGAGTAGTTAACCACCATGGTATCGTTGCTTATGTTTGTTTAGAATTTCAGTAAGATTGAAATATCCTCTCTGTGTCATACCTGAAATTTTTCCTTATTGCAACAAAAGGGTTCTCAAATCCTTGGCAATAGATGTATGTCCTGCATAGCCTCATGGTAGCAAAAAAAACCATTAATGGCAAAAGATGGGCAGCCTTACTTCTGAGGTGCTGCCATTCATGACAAACCTGTAGATCTGGGGAACTTTAACAACTCTATTGAAAAAAAAAAAAAGAAAAAAAAAAAGAAAAGAAAGACTGAAAGACAAAATAAAAAAACTTCCCTCAAAATGAAAATTTGATGAATGACAAGTATCAAACTGAGTGTCAATTACTTACATAATATTAAGTAATAACAAAAACGTCTACCAATATCTACAACTACCAATATCTATGGTAGTTGTACTAATTGCCTGATGTTTCTTTTATAAATATAGGTTTTAAAGCACATTTCTCTCTACTGCGTATGAACAGACCTTCCAGCAACTAGCTCAGATGAACATGTCTACAGAGGCAGGTGAGATGAATGCCATCATAGGCTACAATGGCAAAGATTTCTCTACCAGCAGCAGGGAATAATGACAGATTATCTATCTAGAAGCATTTGAGGATTATATGAACAAAGGAGTAGCCGACTGCTTTACTAAATTTTTCTTATATAGCACATGATCTTTTTGCCTTACCAGGCTCAGAGAAGAGTTATTGCACTACAGATTAAAGGGAGTTTTTTGTGTGCTTCTGACATACAGTATCTTAACTGTCAGGAATCAGAGGGTTTTGCTTCAAATTGCTACTAAGGCCAGACAATAAAATATTAATAAAGCTGCTTTTTTTGCCTTTTTTTTTTTTTTAACAGCTGAAATGCACAGTGTAGATATATAAATTTATATAGAAATATTTTAAAAATTCTGAATATACAAAGGATATTGCAGATTTTTTGGTAGTACAATGGAGAAAAATAAGAAGCTGTCATCCATCTCTTCAGGATGCTAGCCTTCATTCTGGATGCCAAAACTCACTCTGTTCTGAGTATTTTATTGTTATGAAAGATGTAGCGTTGATGTTGCAGGGGAATAGTTTCTAATGCAAAACTAATGACCTGACACAATTATTAATAAAAAGTCCACTTTAATGATTCAATAACAAAGAGTATCCTTCAGAAGCAGTTTAAAAGGAAGCCTGTAGCAGCATTAAAGCCCAAATGTTGTTTTCATTCATGAGACCTTCATTCTGAGGGCTCAGAAGAGATGAGAAAAACTTGCTGAAGCTCTAAGTTGAATAAAATTTGTTGCTGTTCTATGACACAAGACAAAATATCCACCAGACTTCTGAATGGATTGAGTTTCCAGAATTAGTTTCCATCATACAAATGTCAACATAAACTACCTGTTCTGGCATGAACAGGGGACTCCAAAATGCTGGATGTTTTGGGCCTTTCTGCTCATTTTTCCTCAAATAAAATTACTGGTAACAATTCTTCTGTCTTTTCACAGGCACTTTCCAAACAAACCATTGGAAAGAGTATCGAGTCCTCAACTCGGAGAGTATTTTATCAAAGGTGGCTGAAAGACTGAGGACAATTATAATAAAGAAGAAACAGCAAGCTTAGCTAGAGAGTCAACATGAAAATTATAAAAAGATCGTGTCAATTAAATGAATTGTGTGAAAGCCAAGATTAAAAGAAAGAGTTGGTGGAGATTAATTTGACAGCATGAAAGTAAACAGCCTTCAGTTGAGTAAGCAAGAAAAGAATACAGACGAGGGCTGAAAAAATTTCTCACAATATCCTGAAAAAGACACATTTGGAAGTGGTTATGTCTACACTGTAAAGTTAGCCTCATCCTGAGTCTGTCCTTATCTCATCCCTGTTAACACAACTGTAGTTAACATATATGTGCTTGCAACAAGTCTGCAGTCAACATCAAGTCTGATGGAGTTGTCAGTAAGCTGGAGGCCAGGGCTGCTATTCAGGCAGACCTCCATGGTCTGTGGACTCATGAAGCTTCATGAAGCTCAAGAAAGCCAAATTCAAAGTTCTGCACCCGGGATGTCATAACTCCATGCAACAGTACAGGCTGGGGCCCAACTGACTAAAAAAGCATCTGGGCAGAAAAAGAACCTGGTGTTGAGGTGGACAAGCTTAACAAGAGTCAGCAATATGCCCTTGCAGCAAAGGTCAACAGCTTCCTGGGCTGCATTAGCAAAAGCACATCCAGCAGGCTGAGGGAGGTGATCTTCCCTCTACTCTGCTCTGGTGAGACATATCTAGTGTGCTGGGTCCAGCTCTGGACTCCCTAATAAAAGAGAGAAACTGAAACATAAGACCTCTGAAAGTTCCTGAGGAGAGGGAACCAGAACACAAGATGTATGAAGAGGGGCTGAGAGCTGGATTTCTTCAGCTGAGAGAAGAGAAGGCTCAGGAAGATCTTACTGTTGTCTGCAAGTACCTAAAAGGAGAGTGCAGAGAGGGCAAAGCCAGACTCTTCTCAGAGGTGCACGGTGGAAGTACAGAGCCAACAGACACGAGCAGGTACATGGGAAATTCCAACTCAATATGCAGAGGGAAAAATCACTGTGAAGGTGGCCAGATAACGGTGCGGGCTGTACAGAAAGGCTGTGGAGGTGCTCAGAGCTTGACTGGACACAGTCCTGAGCACCTGATCTAACTGGACCTGCTTTGGTCAGGGGGTTGAATCAGAAGACCTCTGGAGGTCCCTTCCAATCTAAATGATTTTAAAACCCTTAAGTCTGATTACAGCAACCCCTACTAGTGTCTCCAAATCTCTTTCATCCTTTGGATAAGGGTAAGGCCAGTGTGGGAGGTCATGTTGGAGGTTAATGAGGTTAGGCACAACATAAGACAGTGTCTGTCTCCTCTCTAGAGAGACCAGGACCTTTCTCTCTTCATCTATTTCAGCTCAAAATCAACCAGTTCATTTAAAGGATTTGTACATTTGATTTCTTTTTTTTTTCTGAAACAAAGAGGAAGAGATGTTTTATACAGCACTGGCATTGTTTTTGATGCACCAATTACAACCTGAAAAATAAATCTAGACCTATGTCAGAAAATTTAATGTGCCAGAGCATAAGGTTTACATCTCACATGTGTAGGCAGACTTAGTGAAAGGAGGGAATCATCCCAAAGCTGCTGGTAAAGCATCAAAGACTGAAAAGGAATAAAGTTGAGCTGGGAGGAGATAAACTGAGAGAGGAGGCACGTGAGGAATGGGAGGAATTTAACCATGTGATAGCACAAAACCATACAAAGTATATGGTGGCAAACCATAATCCCTGAAAATGTCTGGTAATGCAATGCTAGCCTGTGGAATTAATTAGCATGTATGAATTTGAGGTCAAAATATAACAAGATAAAATCTTAAATAAAGCCTGGATAAAAACATCCAGAGTTTCAGCAGATATACAACAAATTTTGTACAGTGTATGAATCCTCTCACTGAGATTTCCAGGTAGTTCTCTTGCAATATGTAAAATTTAACACCTACTGAAAAGTTTCTTTCTCTTTCTGATGTAGCTAGTGTTTAGATATACCCTGATCCTCCATGACATTTCCCATGTACCAAAGGAGACAGAATTGAGAGCAGAGCATGCTGGGAAGTAGATGATTCCATCACTTAGATGCATATTTACATTCAAAATAAATCAACGACTTTTTGGGAAACAAAAAAGCCTGTGCAATAAGGTAACCGTATGTCCAGTTAAACTGTCACACTGCAGGAGACATTTTAGGATGGAATCAGAAAGCTCAGAGGCACACAGTAGAAGCTGAAGCTTTGGACGATGGTGAAGGAAAAGCATAGCATTAGCTATTGGCCTAAACCGGTGGAAATGTATAGCAGTAGTAGATCTTCCTGTAGACTGTGAGCATTGTTATCCAATGCTACAGGGACAGGCAGGTTCTTTTAGGGATCATTGGTAGAATGAGGACTGGAGAGAGGATTATAGTTATAATTAGAGCTTTATTATTACATAAAAATTTTAGTTATCAACATAGCTTATTATTATCTATGATTTTTAGCACCTAGTGTAGTTTACTGTTACATGGAACTTTTATCAATTATCGTAGCTTTGAGTTAAGCAAAATTTCTAGTAATCATTGTAGCTTTCATACTGTATAGAGTCATCAGTAAACTAGTCACTGGTCACCTGGACCCTCTGCAGATCCAGTCAAACTCTTTAAAATCAGCATGCCATACAATAAAAAAAGTACTTGTTATTTGTTTGCAACAGAATTCACAGAATTGGCTAGACTGAAGAAGACCTTTAAGATCATTGATTACAATCATTAACAGGAGCCTGTTAAAAGTGCTGACGTGAAAGAACAGCCTGTTGTAAATGTATCTCTCTTTTGAAGATATGAAAAATGTCTAATGCAAAAAGACTCTCTTAGATTATCCAAGGGTATCTGCAATATGTAGGTAAAGTGACATACTTCTCTAAATCCGTTATCAGTGCTACATTTATCATTGAGAAAAATGGCCATCCCACAGATAATGCTCAAAGCAATTTGAAGCAAAGAAAACCATGCTTTCCTCTGCACCTTAAATTAAGGCTACTAATTTTGCTTCAATTTCTGACAACAGTCTGCACGTGGTGATTGCTGTGATGTAGTTGAACAAAATATTGCAAATCTCTATTATAGGCAATATTCTGAAGACCTGTTAAGCCTCAAAGTGTTGTCACCATACACTCATAGTAATTGTTGTATTTGAAATTTCTGAATAAGATTCATTCTATCTCTGTGCGTGTTCACAGAACCAGAACACGACAGGGTTTTACAGGGTTGGGAAGAGGGGGGAAAAAATAAAGTCATTTTTATGTTATTTAATTGGTGAATTACTTAAAAGTAGGGGGTTGACAGTTCTAGGTACCTTCTGAGTCAGTTCACAATGATGTATGTAACATCTCTAATAACTCCAGCAAATGCTGTTCATGCCGCATCAGTAACTCTTAAGAAAAAACTATTTCTAATCCTCTGGATATTAATATATAAAACATATATAGGTAAGCCAATACAACCATAGACAATTCATGCATCTGTTGTTAAAAGTGGGCAACTATATTTACAGTATAAAAAGCCATTGCAAAGGTAGTTAAATGTATTGATAATAGAGATATGAACTATGATGCCCTGCAACTACAGAATGCCAGTCTGCCAAGGAAAGAAATAGTTTACCATCTGCTATCTTATTTCCTGAATTTAATTTGCATTGTGATTTGTATTATTGCATTATTAATCAAATGCCTATCCAGCATGTGATTTTCAGGAGGTGAAGGTTGCTATAAATAGTCACGAATTGGAGATTTTCAGGGGGTGAACATTTCTATTTCTTGCAAAAAAATCTCAAATTATAAGCAGGAGGTTTTCAAACTATTTTCGGGTGTATTCCTGTCCCATCTATTTTATCATATCCTAATGAAAACATGATTTAACCATAGGAAATAATTTATAAAAAATGAAAAATATGTTAATAATTCAGAATGGTTTATTTAGGGAGATAAAATCTTTATGACACCCAGAATATCAAAGAGTATTACACAAATCTAATTCTGTTTAGTGAAATAATAATTGCTATTCTCCTATTGCTGTAGAATAATGATTAAAGAGATACTGAATTGTAGTCTTCTATCTCAGAAGCCTGATAAAAGCACGTTTCATCAATACCAAAATCATTATCTAGGTTGAGAATATTTGTTTCCCTGCTTTTTATTTGAACACCATAAAAAGTCAAATAAAATAAAATTATATTCATCTTTAATTAACCTAAGGAGCCTAAATATTAGGCAACAAACTAACTCTAATAAATACTGCATGAAGTAGAAGCAACTAGACTTACAATATTAGGTTTGAATATCTCATTATAAAAACATTCAAGATAATATTTTCACTCCTCCTTTCAATATTTATTTGTTATTACATATATATATTAATTAAAGTTAAATTTTACATGTTTTCATTGTTTTTCCTGTTACTTTGATCCATCTCTTCCTAATGAAGCTGTGTAACTGTGCCAAAAGGAGTTCTGGGTGCAGAGGGGACAGCAAGACTGATGTAGGCATCTTCCACTGAGCAAGCAGGGTACCCTGGAGCACAAGGGAGTCTTAGCTTCATGGTTTTATTCAGATCTATTTTATATTCAATAATGAGGGGATAAAATACAATGAAAGTAAAAAATGAAGGTCCAAAAGTAGGCAAGTGCTGACCCCACGAAACTACTGAATATGAGAGAGGAGGGGGTAACCCCATCATTTCCTCCCTACCTGTGTTATAAATCATACAGTGATGCTCATTCTTAATTGACTCACTCAGTAGAGCTGCTTATAGAAAAGAGTCATTCTTCCAGGGAGATGATTTTGTACTCCCTCAAGCTGAAGAAGAGACTGAACCAGGATTTCTCACTTCCCAGAAAAGCAAGTATTACTGCTAGATAAGCAAAAGTCACCACCATCCCTACGCCTCCTACTTATTAAAAACCTGTGAAGGAATTTCAGATACTCTGAAACTACTTTCTTAAGTTATTGTGAGGGATTTAGTAAAGGAGTGACTGGAGGTGGAAGTGCTGTTTGGATTTTAGTCTGAGGTTTATGTGACAATGCTCAGCCCAGAAAAGAAAACCACTTATTATCATGTACAAGCTCTAAGGACTTGGGGAGCTTGACAATTAAAATGTAAGTATCAAGGAGGCCAAACTGACTTCTTGTTTAGGCAGTAACATGCATTTTGTACCACACTTCAGGCTTGAATTCAAACACATAAGCCCTTTCTTGTGTTTAGTCTCCTCCTTTTCGCCTCTGCATCCCTAGGGGTGAGAACACAGTCGGTTCTGACAGGGTAACCCTGATCTTGAAGAAAGAAGATCAAGGAAGAAGAGTTACTCTCTGCAGCAAAATTGCCCTCCTTGAAGCACTGCACTGATACTGCCCCATACCTCGGCTGCGTGCAGTCATACGTTGGCAGAATTACATTCAGCGCTATTCATATTCTCAGTAGCAGAGAAACTTCAGAGGCCAAAAGTATTTATAATTAAACTTTTATAAGGTCTCTTTTTCTTTTGCCTTAAAAACACCCTTCTTCCTAGCATAACAACAACAGAATACAAGCACAAACATATCGTTACAGTAATGGCTGCTGACAGTAAAAAATATTGCTATCAGTCAGTTGCTCAGAAACAAAGACTCTTAACAATCCCTTGCTAGAGCTTTTTCTGTCAAAGAAGAGATCACAGTCATAGTGGATGGAAGCAGATGGTCAGGATTACACACCTGTGAGGAGGAAGGGGAAGTAATCAATTGGTAAGATAAGTGAAGGATGGAGGGTGAAAGGAAAAAGATTTAGTTGTATGCACAAAGAATTCAGTGACAGAAGTGTAACTCAAGTTCAACCCTGACATAAACCAAGAAAGGAATCACACTAATTATGCCACTTTACAGTATTACCACTTGTTTAATTTATATAACTGCATGCCATGTTTTGTTAGTAGCAGTGCAATCTTATGCAATACATGTGCTGTAAGCATTCTTGTTTCAGTGTTATTGGTGAAGGAAATACCAAGTGAAATAAGTGCAGTTTCTTACTTATACTGGTATATATGAGAGTTAAATTAAGCCTAAGAAAAATGTAGCACTATCCAAATCAGAAGACAAAGTCAGCAGCTATGTTTCAAGCACTGCAGCACTGAAGAACACAGTAAGTCAGCAGCAGCAATCAAGTAATATTTTCCAATCAATTACTCCAGTAAACACGGTGTAAAAATTAGCAACTGAAGATGTGAGGCTTCAGTGAATGAGTTACTATAAAAAAATTAAATCCATTAATATGAAATAGAATTGTCTTAGTTGGGAATGAGGCTACATTAGGGCTAAGGTAAGCAGTTCTTAAAGACTTCTTAAAGGGATGGTTTCAACTTAGCTGTAATGCAATCAGGAACTTAAATCAACCACCACTTGATAAATTAGGTAGGACAAGAAAAACCTGATTCAAACAGGACTGTGAGGCTCTGGCTCTACCAGTACTTTAACCACAGCTGAGAGTGAGTCCTGGGTACTGCAATGTGATACCTTCTGCCATTCAAATTGATAGAACAGTCCCTGGCCACTTTGAGGCCAAAACAAATTATTTTCTATCACAAATCAGTTCCTATGCATAGTTGAAAGGTTAACACAGGCTGGGGACCACTCTTAATATGAAGTTTGGGTACGTCTGTCATTTCTGAGAGGCTGCTGATGGTTGTTAACTTAGACGCCTGCTATTCTGTACCACCTGGACTCAGTCCTGGAGGACAGGTCTGACCACAGCTCAGTTTGTGAATGCAGACACAGACTAACAATCATGTACTTCAGTGCTTCACATGAAAATAGTCATGATGATCCACTGGCTCAGCAGTCTTTAAGTAGTTTTTTAGAAGCTGCACACTTCTCTGGCTATAAGTTTTAAAAACATACAAACAAACCAACAGAAGCCTACTCAGAAAAATTATTAGATTCTTGAAAGACTAAAGGGCCACACAGTGTTATAGGAATTGCTGTGTCAATGGCATTCTTCACGTTTCACCTGCCTTGACACATAAAATTACTCTTTTCAATGACCTTGCAGAATATCTTTCAACATGCCCTAGTAGCTGCAGTGAGCACTGAGAAAAAAGAATTTCAACAGAGAGAAACCATAACATTTAAAGTATAGTCAATTTTCCAATTCTGTTCCACAGTCAAATATTCCCTGATGATTTTTTTTTGATACATTGTGGCTTTATATTCCTTTCATTCATGTGAGAACACAATCAAATCTTACATTCAAAATGAGCATGTGTCAAGTATACAAATAAAATATTACACCAATTTCTGACATTTGCTTACTGAAACACCATTAAGCAAGTTGATGTATTAAAGGCACAATAAGATTTTACCGTGTTCTTGCATTGTACTAACTAGAATACTAAAGGTTAGGAATATACATATGGCAGACACTTTAAGTCTAACCCCTTATCATAGCATGCATCATATACACATTATATATTGTAAAATCACATATATATATATAAAATATACATCTTACAGCAATTTCCAAAATCTCATTCAGCACTACCGTGAAACTGATTAATTTGCTTCTACCTTTTTAAATTTTGGAAAGCAGTTCTCAAGCTACATTGTTCACGTAATTAGAAATATTTATATAAACTTTAGTCTAAAATGATTAATAGTTAGTTTATATCTGGTGTTTTGGTGGTAGTACTGCCTTTCAGTTAAATCTTTTCCTTTCTTGTGTTTATGCTACACTGTATTCAGCAGGCGCAATCATATCCACTTTTGGATAGCCTTTTGTGAAGTTAAACAAGAGAAGGTCTTTTAATCTCCTCATGCTAGAGAGAATCTTTGTTCCTTGCTATCTTAGTAGCCATGTTCTTTATCCGGTGTTTGTTGTTTATAGCATTCTACATGAGATCTCACAAGGCTGAGTAAAGTGATACTATTATTGCTCAGAAATTATCTGTCTTAATATTACTGGCTTTTCTACAATTTTGTCATCTTAGTCACTCATAGTCATCCTAGATCAAATAACATTACTGGACTTTTCATCAGTTCAAACTGATAAACCCCCTAATTTTAACACAAATTCTTATTAACCCCTATCATGGTCACCATACAACTATTTTTCTTTCCATTCCTACAACTATTATACCTATGATGATTCAGTTCTCAACTGTATACACGGTGCTCCAAGTTTGTATCATTATCAGTCATCAGCATATTCTTAATTTTTGCACCAGGATTTTAAGGAAAACTTTTGGTAAGATCTGTAGCAAGGTAAGTCCTTGAAGACTGCCAAGCAATAAGCTCTGTCTTATTTACTAATCTCTTTATTCAATAAGACTTATTGTTGCTGTTGCTGTTTCCAATAGAGAAAAATTGCTTAATGCCTTGAAGTTCTTTACCAAGTTAAGATAAAGATTTTCTGTAGAAGACTGTATAAAATGCATCACCAAATTACCAAAAATTTAGACCTAATGCATTTTCTTTGCCTAGAAATTGGCTTTTCAAAGGTATTTAAGAAAGAAGCATAATGAGGACAAAATTTTATTGGCAGGTAAATAAGCCAGAAGACATGAGAAACAACTTCCAACACAAAATTTCTATATCAGCTGTTTCTGACTGTGACAGCAGTACCATGGGGACATAAAGGCTGGAATGGTTTCATTTGGCCCTGCAGCACCAAAAATGAGCTCTATTTAGCATGAAGACATGAGATGCCTTTCTGCCTGGGTCTAGTAGAATGAAACTGGAAACGGGAACTCTCCTTGCTAACAGCAAAATTACACCACACAAAACAGAATTTCTCTCTTAAATTAAGTAATCTTAAATAAAAAGAGAGGAGGGAAGGAGGGAAGGAAGGAGGGAGGGAGGGAGGGAAGGAGGGAGGGAAGAATTCAGTGACAGAAGTGTAACTGAGGGAGAGGGGGAAGGAAAAGGAAGGAAGGAAGGAAGGAAGGAAGGAAGGAAGGAAGGAAGGAAGGAAGGAAGGAAGGAAGGAAGGAAGGAAGGAAGGAAGGAAGGAAGGAAGGAAGGAAGGAAGGAAGGAAGGAAGGAAGGAAGGAAGGAAGGGAAGAATTTCAGTTTCTGTGCAAATTGTAATAATGCTTCATGGTGATTTGAGCTTGAGAAGGGAAGTCCATCTTCATTATAATCATTGTCGGCTTCACTACAATCATGTTAAATCATAAAAAGACTTGTTTGAAAGCTGTCCAGGTTGATCTCACAAGCTTTTCCAGTCATCAAGAAAGGTAATAACACACTGTATGTTAGCACTTTTCATCAGTATATCTCAAAGTGCTTTGCAAAGCAGATCATGAGCTCATTGCCTTTCTATTGTTCAAGAAATGTAAGTAGGGAGTAGAAGTGACTAAGCATATGTCAGTGGCAGTCCCAGTTCTAGAATACAGACTGAAAACCAAGGCTGCAAGTCTTTCCTCCATCCACTATTCTTCAGACCTCTTACACTTATATTCTCATATTTCACTTTCAGTTTACCCCTATAGTCATTCATTTGCTGCGTTTATTATTCTACTAACTTGAATCATGTGATTCACTGGAAATTACAAATCCATTTTCAGCTGAAATCTACAGATAACCCTTTTGTAAAACTCTCAGAAGGAAAGCAACAGGCTTCCCCATTTTTAGTAAGAAAAAATGTTAAAATTGACCTTTTCTAGAACTGAAACTTGACCGTGCTTCTGGGTTACAGCAATTTATTTTTTTTACCATCATCACCTCAGCTGGTTGCAGGTCTCAGTAGGGAGATCAGGAATTTGATTTTCTTGGATTTACTACATAATTCATTACTGAATGAGTTTTACAATACTTTTAGACACTTCCTTTGTTGTCTATCCTTGTTTGCACTTTTTATGTCTTCTTTTTGCATTTTAAATCTCCTTTGATATGATCTTTTTTATATCGATACATGATAATAGTTTTCTTTGTATACTAAATGCATCAGTGGAACTAACCAGAAGATTGTCACACTAAATAGGCAATGTCAAACGTGACCAGCAGTTATTTTAATCAGACTATCATTCATCTTATTATTTCTATCAACTCTTTAAACATCAGATGAAATCAAAATGCCCAAGTGATAAATGTCTACCTCAGTCACTGTCTGTTAGATGTGAGACAAGTGGTTGGAATAAGAATGAGCCAGTAGACCTGAGGAAATTTGATTGATGCATTTTGAAAGTACAACAAAAACTACACAAATGTAGCTGAATCTACTGTGGTGGTTTCACCCGCAGGTGAGACCATGTGGTCCTGCATTCACTCCCCCCACCTGGTGAGATTGGAAGGGAATCACAACAAAGGGGTCACAGATTAAAAATGAATACAGGGGTGACTCATTCACCAATTATGGTCACGGGCAAAACAGACTTGACTTGGGGAAGAAAAATCAATTTAATTTGTTACCAATCATCTGAGTAGCACAGTGAGACATAATAACCACATCCTAAGACACCTTCCCCCACCCCTCCCTTCTTCCTGGGTTAAAATTACTTTGTTCCTGATTTCTCTACCTTCACCCCGCCAACAGCACAGGGGGCAGGGAATTGGGGTTGCAGTCAGTTCATCTGTGCCACTTTCCCTGACATGAAACTCATTCCTGCAGGCTGAAAAGGAACAAAGTGTTCCAATGCAAGATTCCCATGGAGTCACAGACCTCTTTGGGCACAGCTCCCGGCTCTGGTATGGGGACCTCCATAGGCTGCAGATGAGGCTCCAGTCCAGAGCATCTCCTTCCCCCCAGCTCTGGGGGTCCACCCTTGCCCTTGGGCCAAGCTTTCTGCTCCAGCATTGAGTCCTCCAGGGCCTACAGGTATCTGGTCCTCCATTGAACAGAGCTGCAGAAGGACCTAATTTACCTTCTCCTACTCCGTGTATGTTGACCTGGGTGTCTGAGTTTCTCTGTCCTCCCCCTCCTCCTCCTTCCTGCTGGCAATGGAGCTCTCTGTTTAGGTCAATGGTTGTCTTTAGTTCAGGTCAATGGCTTCTCCTCCAGGTTCTCTCCACCTTCTTCTCTTCAAGACAGTCCTTCCCCTCACAAATATGGATTCACAGAGGCATTTTTCTATTACTAATTAGCTCCACCTGGGCTGGGGCAGGTACGCTTTGGAGCCAGGGGAGCTTCGCAAAGCTTCTCACAAGGTATCCCCTTCCCCCACTGCCAAAAATGCCCCCACACATACCCATCACATTTACCTACAAGGTTGTTCTTCAACTAAGGCTGAAACAATAAGAACATAAATATAAACATAGAAACATGCCTGCACAACCACTTCCCTACATGAAGACAGTTACAGTGCCAGATTCTATATGTGACTACATTGATAAGATGAATCATAGGGTACAAGATTGTAGCACACATAGGATTCAGTAGTATTCTCTGTGAATCAGATTTTTTTCAGATATTTATTTGTAGCATCATTTTCAAATAACAAGGTTAAGAGAGTGTATCAACACTCTCCAATTCACTTATGGTCATTCAGGTAACATCTCACTAGATTGCTCCCCTTCTAAGTAGGAAAAAACAGAGGTCCTGGGGTGTATGTGTTCACATTTAGGTGACAAAGAATGAAACATCCCAGAAGTGAAGGCTTGGTCCTCTGTCCTAGACTGATCTGTAGAGAACATTAATAACAAATGATGCCCACAAGAATCACCATTACAATGGACTGCTTTTGAATGTGGCAGTTCAACACTGCAAGTATTAGCTTTGTTGTGGAAAACAGTCATTGGCAAACAGCAATAAAACTCTGAGATCTGATGGAAAAGTTGGGTTTTTTTTTTTTTAAATTACCAGTATATCTGTCTTTTATTTCAAAGATATGGAATAATGCTAGAGCATGCTTCAAGAGAGTGATGAAGATGTCATCCTCTCACAAACAGTAGTACTGAACCTGCCTTGAATAGATGTCACTGCACCTGTGCTGTACATGGGGTGAGTTATACACACTTCAAACATATTTAATTTTAGTTTGCTTCAGCTATGCTTTTGATTGAATTGAGATGCACTTCCCTCCCACAAATACAATACCAGTCCTCTTTTATTCAGTATGTTTACTAAGGTATACTTCTTCCTTGGTTTTCCTCAGATGTAGTGGCACTTCAGTGCTTCTTGTACGACAGACCTCTAGATCCAGAAACAATTTATGTATCATTACACTCCGCATAACTTGCAATTCATGTGATCCTGTGAGATAATAATTTTCTGTGGTGTATGGCAAGTACATCAGAAGTGATCCTGAACTGTCCGTTGGGCAGAGCAGGAAGCCAGCTCCAGTAGCCAGGAGATTAAAACCTGCCTGGTCCAGAACACTTAAGGAAAGTGCAGTGTGCTGTGGTAGCCATGATTCACAGGATCTGGTACTTAAAGTCAGTTATAGAATATAATGAATTTGTATTCACTCAGCCAGGAAAAGATTCAACCATGAGGGGAAGAAATAAAGGTTGAATTGCTAGTAATCTTCCTGTTTCCTTGTGTATGTCAGCTGTTGTCTTCTAGATCTTTTAGACCCACTCTTGTATTCCCTGTCTTCCCATTCATACCTGAACCCCTGGCGTGGTGTTCACACGGGCCAGCTACATAGGACAGTTGTTCTCTAAGTCTGACTATCAGATGAGGCCTTTGGATGAGATAGGTGGAGGAAAAACCTAGTGTTTTTGTAAAGGTAATAATTTTGCCGCCTGGCAATCACAGAAGCACCGTTCAGATGTGTAGCAGTTATAATTTATTATAATTTATTAGTCTAATTCTTTTCTTAGGCTGACCAGAGTGCTGTTGGATCATTTTTTTTATGAAGAAAAGCATGTTTATTTTGTTTATACAGCACCTACAGTTTAGAGCATCAGCTTCATGCACCAGTAGTTTCCCAAATCATAGAACCATAGAATAGTTTGGGTTGGAAGGGACCTTAAAGATCATCTAGTTCCAACCCCCCTGCCTTGAGCAAGGACACCTTCCACTAGACCAGGTTGTTCAAAGCCTCATCCAACCTGGCATTAAACACTTCCAGGGAGGGGGCATCCACAACTTCCTTGGGCAACCTGTTCCAGTGTCTGACCACCCTCACAGTAAAGAATTTCTTCCTAAATGAAGCAGCAAATTTTTCATTTAAAGAAGTTCACATGTTGCAAGGTGAGAAGTTTGGCACTTGCCTTTAAACATTTTTTGTATTTTTAAACATAAAATTCAGCTTCGTTTTAGTTCTAAAGGAATGCGAATGTTTGTGGGAAGAAACTGTAAAAGCTCAGATTTTAGTTAGAAAACCTCACATAGAACTGAAACACGCCCACAGTCCTTGACAGCATCAACTGGTGTCATGCTGAGCAATTGTAATATGTGCAATTACTTATGACTTTGAATATAGATCAAAATTGGCATGAACCTTATGTGTAAGAATTGCAAAGTGATGACTGAACAATGTGTCCTGAAATGTTTTTAGCCTGGATCTTTTATGTGATTCAGAAGGCCTTGCTAAAGGAAAGAAAAGTGGTAGCAGGCAGGTGCAAACTGCTACCACTCAGCAGCTCATCAAAACTGGAGACTGAGTAGGTTGTCAGCCCGCTTTCACTCCAGGATACATTGGCACTGTCTACTTAATTGCACTGAGGTGACTTCCTTTGAGAAAATTTTAGAAAGCACAAATTTCATTGGTGACAGTACTGGGCTTCTTCACAGTAGTAAGAAAAGGGCAAAAAGAGCATCCTGAAGTGTTTTCAGCTCATGCTGGCACAATAAATTACATAGTTAGGAAAATCAGTCTGGACATCAGACAAGAAACACCATGTTAACACTGCTAGAAACTGATGCTCACAACATCTGCAGTATGGCATTTGGTTCCTGCCTATTGTTTTTAGTGCCGATTGTCATCACTTCATCATTGTTCCAAGATGTTACAAAGTCTCCTCATTTCTACAGTCAGAAAATGAATCTGTTTGAATAGTACAATGTATGTCAAGTTTAAAAGAATGTACGAAAAACTATTGTCATTGAAGGGACGTTGACAATTCATCTTACTACCTGGTTAGTTACCTGCATAAATCCAGTCATCACCCACCCCTCTATTCTTCCATGTGAAATAACGGCAAGCTTTTTTTACCTTTGCTGCTGCACATCAAATGACAGTCCATCAGAATACAATCAGAAGTCCTCACCACCCCAAGAAACAAACATTCAACACTTAATTAAATTATATTATCTTTGGCTATATGTTTATTAGACAATCCTTTTGATCTTAGAAATTACAAGATATCAGCCCTTCAAAGCTCTAGGTGAGGCAATTATGGAAAAGAAAATAGCAAAAGGGATAAATATAACAATCTATTTTTTGCCTACCTTCTGTCACAGCTCCTGCTGCTGAAGAGAAATTCAAGCATGCTTTATGTTTCAAATCATTTGTTATCATAGTTCTCTATAGGCTATATCAGCTTTGTCCCTGAAAACCTTCAAATAGTAAAAACCTCTCTTAGCTTCTCTCAGTTCTCTTTCCTTGATGAAATGCACTCTGTTGTCAGCAATATTAAACTAGAAAGAATCTAATTTTGGCCTTAGAGAGTTCCTACACCCTAGATCTCTCTTCATTCCAGAACCACTGTTATCAGATGAGGTCAAATCATGTATTTTACTTTAAGATTTTTGGGGATTTTTTCCCCCTGGTTCCACCACTGTTAGCTGATGACTTCTTCCACCCACCAATGTTTCACATGAAGAAATTTCTGGCAACTCTCTGGTGAGGTGGAAATATGCAGCTTGCTGTGGCTTTCCCTTTAGCACAAGCCCCTGACTGGCTTTCCACCATTCTGATGCCACACTGTGGAAGTGCTGAAGCCTGTGTTTCCTCTCTCTACTTGAAGGGTGCTCTTCATAGCAGAATGTGTTTTGATGTGACCACCTCAGAGTTTTGACTTGTGGTAAATATAGTATTTTGTACATTTGACTCCTACAGCATCTCCTAGAGAAGCTTTATCATATCTGTTGGTAACAGAATCCAGGTACTTTCTGATATGATCCAGCTTTCTCAGAGTATCTGAGAGATTCTGGCAATCAGGTTCACTTGAGTGTCTGCTTTAGGTAGCTTCCTTTTCTAGAGAAAGAGTTGCTCCCTTTCCAGTCAATCACCAGCAAAGCCCTCTTCTCTTGAAGACCTGGCATGATTTCCATATATAGGACTGCATGAATCTTAACTAGGTTTCCTGCCTTTCTGGGATATGAACTTTCATAGGGAATTCAAAGAGGTTTCTCCCAACACTACTATTTACATAGGTGAATACAATCCCATGCAATTGATTCTCCTGCTTTCCCCCCGCTGTCCCCTGGGTCATTGTGCTATTGCATTTCTAGACAGTTTATGAACCATAGGAACAATTCACAAATACCCTTTAGTTTTAAAGAGTACATGACCTGGAGGAGATGTAGCAAGAGAAAAGCCTCAGGGTCAAGAAAGTGCTCCACAGTTTTATTTGAAGTTTTGTTATTATCAAACCTGCAATACAACAGAGTGCAATATTGAAAGAAAAAAAAAAAAAAAAGATCTAAAAGACTTTGCTAGGCTTCAGCTGAATCATTTCCCAGTTGCACTCAAGCAGCGAATATGCAGGCAAGGTCAATTAGTCTCATTTTAAGAACTTATGAGAACTAATTAGAAAATTCTTCTAAAACATGTTGTAAGAAACATACACATAGGATAAGGATAGAGACTGGGAACCGTATTCATCAAAACAGCCAGGAGACCAAAAAGCATACTCACTTTTAAGTTAATTCAATCAAAATGAACATCAGTGATGAAGAAAAATCAAATCCCCACAATGTTCATGACAAGGAGCTTGTGAAGACAGAAGGGAAAAGTGATGTTAGCACAGCATTTTAGGCAATTCACCTAGATCCCTTTACAAGGAAACAGAGGCTGAGATCATGCTAGAGAGAAATCACATTTATCACCGTAGGAAACTTTACAGTTGCTCAGTGTTAAAATATATTAATCATAAATGTCTACTTTAGTTTGCAATGTTACTCTTCTAGTATTTCCCCATTTCTTTCCCCCTTTTTCCTATTCCTTGTTCTATGAAATCTAATTTATATTTTAAAATTATTGGGAAAAATGATTTATTATTTGTATTAGTCTGTTAAGACTCATGCCTGCATATGAGGTTATGAACTTTCCTCATTGCCTTCAATAATTTTTACCTCATTCAGTACAAAAAGAATATCAAGGCAAGATTAACAGAAATTGCAGCCAACACCTCTGAAAAAAAGCATCAATTTACTTATGAACTTCTCAGGTTTCTGGGCAACAGGAAATATTTCTTAGGGATTTATATATCAAAAATATTTGATAGGGATCACATGAGTACAGTGATTTCAGACAACATGAGAGGGGCAGAAGGTGCCATATAAAGATATTCCCCACACTGAGGAAAAAAACATTTGTGCTAAGGACTGCACATTCTCACTTTTCCTGTTCTGGCAGTCTTACTCAGTCTGCAGTTCCTAATGAAGAAAAACACAAGGGTTATCTTTTTCTGTCTCTATTACTCAGAAGCCTCTCCAAAATAAACATTTTGGAAGAATTTGTATCTTGTATCTCTTGTTCGTATCTTCTCAGCTTTCTCTGCACATTATGTTTGTTATATTTCAGATACGGATAACATTTCTAACCACATATGCATACATAGAAATGTATTTGTTCATTGAATCTTTTTCTTTTCTTCCTGAGTATGTTGTGTACTTTTTTTTTTATTAACTGTTCCCTCTTCTTCAAGGCTGGGTAATACTCCCTTTATCTTCTCTACTGATGTTCTGTCCTTCAAAACAAAAGTCAAATTTACTGATAATATAAAACTCCTACTGTCATTAAGCTTAGAGAGAGAAACACTGGCCCAAATGAATTCAACAGAACTTGACTCTTCCTAGCTTCATTAGTACCAGGATCTCAACTGTAATTTCAAAAGCAAGCACGAGAATTGGTGAAGATACTTCTAGTATAGATATATTTTCAGATCCAAAATTATACTTATAAGAAGATTTAGATATGCAGTGATATGCAAGGTCTATATACACATTTATTTTTTTAAATGTACATTTAAATGTACATTGAAATGACATTTATTAGAGTACCTGCTTACCTTCATTATGTTTTATTAATGTATAAAGCTTTTCATAAGATAGATTTTTCCTTTCCTTTCCTGACATAGTGATTGTACTGACTGATAGCTCTGGAATCACAGAATCACAAAATCACAGAATTATAGTGGTTGGAAAAGACCTTGAAGATCGCTAAGTCCAACCATAAACCTAACACTACCTATTCTACCTCGCAACCATGTCCCTAAGCACCTCATCTACCCATCTTTTAAATACCACCACGGATGGTGACTCCAGCACCTCCCTGGGCAGCCTGTTCCAATGCTCGACAACCCTTTTTGTGAAGAATTTTTTCCTAATATCCAATCTAAACCTTCCTGGCGCAACTTGAGGCCATTTCCTCTCCTTCTACCACTTGTTACATGGGAGAAGAGACTGACCACCACCTCTCTGCACCCTCCTGTCAGGCAATTGTAGAGAGCAATAAGCTCTTCCCCTCAGCCTCCTTTTCTCCAGGCTAAACAATCCCAGTTCCCTCAGCCGCTCCTCATAGGACTTGTTCTCCCAGCCCTTCACCAGTTTTCTCACCCTTCTTTGCACACGCTCCAGCACCTCCATGTCTTTCTTGTAGTGAGGGGCTCAAAACTGGACATAGTACCCAAGGTACTGCCTCACCAATGCTGAATACAGGGGGACAATCACTTTGCTTCTCCTGCTGGCCACACTATTTCTTATACAGGCCAGGATGCTGTTGGCTGCCTTGGCCACCTGGGCACACTGCTGGCTCATATTCAGCTGCCTATCAAACAAAACTCCCAGGTCCTTTTCCACCAGGCAGCTTTCCAGCCACTCTTCCCCAAGCCTGTAGTGTTGCATGGGGTTGTTGTGACCCAAGTGCAGGCAGCCTGTCCAGATCCCTCTGCAGAGCTTTCCTACCCTCAAGCAGATCAACACTACTGCCCAACTTGGTGTCATCTGCAGACTTACTGAGGGTACATTCCCTTCACCCAGATCTTGATAAAGATATTAAACAGAACTGGACCAAACACTGATCCTTGGGCAACACCACCAGTGACTGGATGCCAACTGGATTTAACTCTGATCACCAAAACCCTCTGGGCCCAGCCAGTCAGCCAGTTCTTTACCCAGTGAAGAGCACATCCATCCAAGCCATGAGCAGCCAGTTTCTCCAGGAGAATGCTGTGGTAAACGATGTCAAAGGCTTTACTAAAATCTAAGTACCCCACATCCACAGGCCTTCCCTCATCCACTAAGCACATCACCCTATCTTAGAAGGACATTAGGTTGTTCAGGCAAGACCTACCTTTCATGAACCTGCGCTGACTGGGCCTGATCCCCTGGTTGTCCTGCATGGGACACATGATGGCACTCAGGATGATCTGTTCCATCATCTTACCTGGCAACAAGGTCAGACTGACAGGCCTGTAGTTACTCGGATCATCCTCTGGCCCTTCTTGTAAATGGGCATCACATTAGCCAGCTTCCAGTCAGTCAGAACCTCCCCGGTTTGCCAGGACTGCTGATAAATGATGGAGAGTGGGTTGGTGAGCACTTTCACCAGCTCCCTCAGTACCCTGGGGTGGATACCATCCAGCCCCATAGACTTGTGGATGTCTAGGTATTCATAAAGTATTAGTAAACTATTAATATTAGTGGAGCATTAGTTAAAATAGAGAGGAAGACCCAAAACAAAATCACCAACTTGTTGCCAGATCCTTAGCATCACTAAGTTCTCAAAAGCATTTTCTATTCTGAAGGACCTTCACAGGTGATCTACAGAAAGCTACTAGAAAGGCTAAGTAGTCTTGAGGTAAGAGATAAAGAAATTCATCAGGCAATGACTAGGTAGGAATTGCTAATAAAAGCAGAGAATTCAACAGAATTATATTCACTCCATCATTAAAACTTTATGATGATGTATCATTACCGTTTGTACCAGGTTTGGTGTTCTTTAATATGTGTGTAAGTGATTTAGAAGTGTGACAAGGGGGAATATCAAGTCAGCTGAGTTAGTAATGAGATAGAATAGTTTAGTTAAAATCAGAAAGCAATGTGAAAAGCCTTCAAAAGACCTGAAGAAGTTAAATGAATCGTAATGACGAATGGCCATACCAATGAAAGCAAATGTTAGAGGTGAAACAATGAAATATTTTAACCACATTTAGTGTTTTGAAGTAATGATTTCAAGTTAGAAAGTAGACATGAATGTCATTCCACACTAAATTAAGATTTCCACCCAGTGTGCAGCTGTAATCAGAAACAAAGGAAAAATTTAACAAGATTCCTGATGAATGGGATAAAAAATAATTCCAAAATTATTATAATACAATAATATCAAGAATGGCTCACCTTCAGCTGGATTGCCATCACCTAGTCTCAAAGTTAATGGAGCAGGAGAATTTTCCAGGAACACACAAAGCAAATTAAAAGGGGCACATGGCTAAATATTTAAATTAAAATTTTAACTTTCACTAATGAAAGCAGAAGCAAGCATGATATAATATAAAAAACTATGACTTCTACACAGAAGACCTATCAGAAATTTCTGTTTGCCCTGTTTAGATATCAAGAAAAACAGTTAGTCATAGAAATGAAAAGGTGTCTAGGAAATATAAAAGCAATACAAAAATAATTTCCCATACAATGTAAAATCACACTGTAAAATTCATTGTCAGTTGATGTTGCTGAAAATAAAAATTTAGCAAATCTAAAATAGTAGTGGAAATTCGTACGTGTAACATCAATATAAGATGTGCATCAGTAAATCTATCTTTAAAAGACGTGTTTTAGAGGAAGCATAAACTTTATAACTCCATGATTTAAGGTATAAAAATTGTTTCTTACTAGTACTTCATAGAATCACAGAATCACAGAATCACAGAATCACAGAATCACAGAATCACAGAATGGTAGGGGTTGGAAGGGACCTGTTAAAGGTTCCCTACAACAGGTTGCACAGGAAAGCATCCAAGTGGATTTTGAACATCTCCAGAGATGGAGACTTCACAACCTCTCTGGGCAGCCTATTCCAGTGCTCCGTCATCCTTACAGTAAAGAAGTTTTTCCTTAAGTTTGTATGGAACTCTCAGTGTTCCAGTTTTTGCCCATTGTCTCTTGTCCTGTCACTGGGTACTACCAAAAAGAACCCGGCCCCACCCATTTGGCCCCTGCACTTTAGGTATTTATAGCCATTGATAAGATCCCCCCTCAGTCTTCTTTTCTCCAGGCTGAAACATTAGGAAATAGAATCATAGAATCATAGAATAGATTGGGTTGGAAAAGACCTCCAAGATCATCAAGTCCAACCCCTGATCCAACTCCAATTACTATATCATGGCACTAAGGGCCACGTCCAATCTCTTTTTAAAAACCTCCAGGGATGGTGAATCCACCACCTCTCTGGGCAGGCCGTTCCAGTGCCTGATTACCCTCTCTGTAAAGAATTTCTTCCTAACATCTAACCTAAACCTCCCCTGGCAGAGCTTGAGCCCATGCCCCCTTGTCCTATTGTTGGTTGCCTGGGAGAAGAGACCAACCCCCACCTGGCTATAACCTCCCTTCAGGTAGTTGAAGAGAGTGATGAGGTCACCTCTAAGCCTTCTCTTCTCCAGACTAAACAACCCCAGCTCCCTCAGCCTCTCCTCATAGGACTTGTGCTCAAGTCCCTTCACCAGCCTCGTTGCTCTTCTCTGGACCTGCTCCAGCACCTCAATGTCCTTCCTGAACTGAGGGGCCCAGAGCTGAACACAGTACTCAAGGTGTGGCCTCACTAACGCAGAGTACAGGGGAAGGATCACTTCCCTGCTCCTGCTGGCCACACTGTTCTTGATGCAGGCAAATAGGAAACATTAACTGATGGTTGGTTCTTTCAGAATCCCTTTTTCTCTTGAAAAATCTCTTGAAATTAGAACACGAGGCTAGAAATACCTCTAAATAATTTGGAAGTTAACATCACACTTAGAACTATAGGTGAGGCCTCTGGATGCTGCCATGATGTAATTATTAAATAACAAAGTATTTCCATGTTATACAAAATCAAGGATTTAAAAGGAACTACCATGTCTCTGATGTATGATTTACCTAGGTGATTTGAAGTGTTATGCCTTGGGGCAGGTTGATTCCCAATGTACTTCTCAGGCACTCCAGAAGCCAGCTGCTCATTTATGGTTGTATCCTTTGATTCTTTCCTTTTCCTGGGAAAAACAAACAAACAAACAATTAAAAAGACAAACAAAAAAACCCAACAAACCAAAACCACAAAACCCAAATCCCTAGAAAGTTAATTTCATCTCACTTAGCCCTGGCAAATGTTTTCTTCTGGTAGACTGGAAATGGCAAACATAGCATGTACAATGAGTAATACTATTTTCCTGGAATGGCAGTAAAACTGCATTTGAGGGACCTGTGCTGCCCACTGGCAGAATGAGGACAAAAAAACCCCACTCCCACAATAGTTCTTCTTCTACAAGGAGTCAACAATCTACCTAGTGTTCTTGAGGGAACATATCCAAAGAACATAAAAATCCAGGACCTTGTGCCTATTAAAGTAGAGGTGTTAGCCCTTGCACTTTCTTCTCTTGCCTGATATCTTCTTGTGTCATCCTACTGCTCCGTGATACAAAAGGTTAACAAATTATTCCAAATCACTTATATTCACAGTCCTCCCTCAGAGCTATGTACTGTACCTCTTGGAAAAAAAGAAAGGCCATTAAAATCAGAATAGGCATGGTTATCCTGTAAGCTGTTTGTGACTTCCACTAGCCTTGAGGTTAAAGAACAACCAAAAATAGTGTTGGCCAGCTGGCCACATGGGCCATTTTATTTTATGCTTTGCATACTAAGTAGGGGTAACTTAGAGTAAGTTGTTGCATTTTGAGAGTCTAGGTCTCCTGGTCTGTCCTAGAGGTGAGATAAAGTAGCTGGAAAGACAGTGGTGTGGTCATCAAGTCTGCCTAGAAACCCACATGTTTCTATTGAAGAGCCACCAGAGCAGACAATATATTCACTCATCTGCATTTTCAGACAGAAGCAGCACTCCCTCAGAGAAGAGTTGAGTGAAGCTCAAGTAGTTTAGTGGTGGACTTGTCAGTGTTAGGTTTTCAGTTGGACTCAATGATCTTAAAGGTCTTTTCCAACCAAAATGATTCTATGATAAGCTAGGATCTACAGCTAAAACTAGTCATATGTGCAAGTTAACACTGTAGTTTTTGAGGTTTAAAGGTGCTAAAAAAAGTGTTATTCTGCCAGAATTAATATTTTTACTAAGGGGAAAGCTCAAGGTCAGCTGTCGACCAAAGAATCAGAAAATAGATCATTTCAGTGCCTAAGCATATGTCATTTCTAAGCAGCATGCATCTGTGTATATACGTATTATTAACACTGCACAGAGTAATTCTTTAATAAAAATCCAATAAAATTATTTTTTTCTGATCTACGTTATATTTGCACATGCATGTTTATATCTACTTTTACCCAATAGATAGCTTTTGCCATCTCATACTGTTCCTACCATTAATTGTTTCTCTACTCTGTCTAAAGCTGCAACTTTTTTGTTCTTGTTCCATTGTAAATAATACAAAGCTCAAAGTTTCAACTCAAGAGGAGTAGTAGTTCATCTTCTTGTTACTTGTTATATGGTATTCATATATCTAGAAAATAAATAATCTCCACTCTCAGTCTGCTATTCCTTGCTGGCTTCATGAGAAAAAAGTGAAACAAGTTTTCACTTGTTTCAAACAAAACCTGAATTCTAAACATGGGTTCCTATTGTCCTTGCATTGCTCAGCAAACGAAATTCTACAAAACTACTAATCCAGAAAACCAAACAATGGTAAAAAGAAAGTGTCAGCTTCTCTGGTTTTAGTTCCATAGTATTTACTGACTTTGTACTCAGCTGATTAAATAAGCAATTTCAAGATAAACTCAGCTTTCACTTCTATTACACTTTTTAAATACCTTTCTCAATCTTTTGGCTGTGGTGAAAATCTGAAAGACTAAGTCAGAAGGTACATAAACATACTCCTCAAGTGTACTATTATCATTTAAAAAAATATCTTTAAAGGAAGTCTGCCATATTTTTTAACCACTTACATGTGTTTTGTATGCTCAAAGGAGATACACTTTGAAAAAATCTGCAGTCCTTACCTTCAAAGGACAAGTACAAAGTTCTGAAGGACAAAATAGACTCATTTTCCCACAAATTTAATAGAAAAAAAGCAGTAACTCTATTATTCCTACTTTCAGAGAGCAAAAAAAGCTGAATTGCAGCTGTCCCTTGGCTTTCTCTCTAATGCATTACAAAGCCTTGGACTATACCTCAGATGTGCAGACTTAGCCTTTAAAACTCCATGACTAGACTATAAAAGTGAAAAGCAAAATGAAAGCTTGCAAGAATGAACAGGTTATTTCAAGGAATGGTATGGCAGCAAGAGGTGTCATCAGCTGTCCTGAGGATACAAACTCTCTGCTCCTCTGTCCCCTGCAACAGTCAGTACAGCCCACTCAGCTGCATCCGAGGGCAGCACACAGACTGCGGAAGTGTTTAAAGCCAGGCTGGATGAGGCTTTGAACAACCCGGTCTAGTGGAAGGTGTCCCTGCTGGTGGCAGGGGGGTTGGAACTAGATGATCTTTAAGGTCCCTTCAAACCAATACCATTCTAAGATTCTATGACTCCCTCAGTATTAACAAGGGAGCTGCTGTCCAAGGTAATATTGATAGTGCTTAGTCAAAGAGCAATTCCCAGTGAACTCTGCAAGGTTGTTGAAAAGCACAGCTAATTATAAACCTGTTAAGTTTTTTAAATTTAGAAGTTTGCCAGCAACTCAGATGAGTGAACTGAATTCTGTAAACAGGTTAAGAACTAATCTTCTCACAAGCTGATCAAGTGAGACAGAAGTTTATGCTTTGAACAATAATGAATGTAATCATACAGATAAAATTGAGTATGACTGTAACAGACTTTACATGTGGGAGCAAAGTCTTTAAATCCATTATGTATTTACAGTAACACAAGTTCTTTTGCCAGTGAAATAACATGAGTATGAAACATCCTAAGGAAAAACAAGTTTTGTACTTGCAAACAACCTAGGCAGGTAGCAAGAATTTCAACTTCTCTATATCATTGTTTGCCCTGCCTATGCATTGGATAGATAAACTCAAGAATGCTAAAGATTTCTAAAGGAAAATTCATCAGTAGGCTTATGTTGTACTCTGATTTTCTGAATAAGCAGTATATCTCTTTTGATCACAAAACTCCATCAAGCTCACCAGTAAAAGAAAGACAAGGACTAACGGGACTAAGGTCTTTAGATTTCTTTAACATTAGCAAGTTAAATATACCTTATTTTCAGGAAACAAATACTCATAGCTTTATACTGTCATTTACATCATTGTTGGACTGGAAGGAGTTTTTGGTGGGAGGAAAACATTTTGTTAAAAGCTATGCATCTCTGGCCATCACTCTCTCATATGTGAATGCCAGAAGAGAACCCACTTGCTTAGTATTTTCATGTTTTTCTGTGCTGATAACCAACTTCTCATTGTTACCTCATCTTATTTCCAGGTATTAGTATGGATTTTCTGCCATCTATTCAAAGCATTTGTAACATTGAGTATCCTCTTTAATACCAAGTACTAATTGTCTTCTAACTTAATTTACTTACCCATAAATATAACTTCATTTATTCAAATGAACAAATTCATGGATTGTTCTATTGTAAGAGTTAAATTGATTCCTTTTATATAGATTCAGACCTAATGGCCAATACTTAATTTAGTCTATTTTTATTGTATATTAGAGGTAAAGTGTTAAAGTGATCTCCTTTCAGTCCATAGCTTATAAATATTCATTAGGATATTACTAATCACGTGGCAATTTTTAGAAAGTTATTTTAAAGTAATATCCTTCCTTCTGAAGACCTAGGTTTTAAATTCAGGGAGGTTTGTGAACTATAGACTGCATAATGGAAACTGAATTTCCCTGTGTAGATTCTGTACTAACATTATTTAAGGCAGAGCTCTATACATAACATGGGGATCACATTTTTATAAAAATTAACAACAAATTCTACTGTATTCACAGATTATTAATTGATTTTTTAATAGAAAAAAATTGACAAAACCCAGTATTATTGGTTTCCACACAAAAATAAATGTTTTTAAGCACACATGATTTTTTTTATTCTGAATTACCAAAATGATCTTGAATTAACCTTAATAATTTTTCTCACTTTCAGTCACAGAGAATGCAAATTTTGCACTCTGTTGCCAAGCTGTGGTGATTTTCTGGATAACAGCCAGGATCTAAAATCGGTTATATTACAGTGGAATTCTATTTTGCGTTTCTGCATTCTCAATTACTCAATTTCTTCATGAGATTTACCATATTAGTTTCACTGCTAGCACACAGCATAAGGTATATAAAGGAAAAATATGTCTAAATATACAAGCCAAGTGGTCACAGCCTATAGGACTTCTTACAAACAAAAATCTTCTTTTTTTCTAAAAAAATTGTCTCTGTTCTTAGAGACCTTCTTTTTATGTTTTATACTTCAGTATCAAACTAGGATTGTCTCCCTGTTATAATAATAATAATAAAAAATTCTTCTCTAAACAATACTTTCAAGAATTGTAAGTCACCAGAAATCAGCTCTGTTTCTGTAAATGCCTTTTGTCTAGAAGAATATCACATGGATGGGGAAATGTATGTGAGACGGAAAGGATGGGACGGGGTGTACGTGACAGGGAGTTTCATATTTCACAGTTCCTGTGTCAATCAGTTCTCTGTTCCAGCAATGGGGAAAAGGTGACAATGCTCTTGTCTTCCATTTCTGTGGGTCTCAAGCTCCAGAGAGATGGCCAGGGGAGAATAAGGTTGCAAGTCTACAGCTAAGCTGTTAAGCTGCACTTTTACTATCACTTACCAACATCTTTCCAGATTCTAAGTACTCTTCTGTAAAGTGGAGCTTGCAAATAGGTCACATGAAAGAATTTTTCCCCAAAGGTTAACTGGGATAGCCAATCTATGATTCAACTTTATGATAAGACAAATCCTCTTTGTTTCTGACCTTCTGTGTTAGCTACTTTAAAAATCTCTGCACAGACGGAGAGAGATTGGAGGGAGGTGACTTCCCCCCTGTACTCTGCTCTCGTAAGGCCCCGGAGTGCTGTGTCCAGTTCTGGAGCCCCCAACACAAGAAAGACATGGATCTGTTAGAATGAGTCCAGAGGAGGCCACAAGGATGATCTGAGGTCTGGAGCACCTCTTCTATGAGGACAGGCTGAGAGAGTTGGGGCTGTTCAGCCTGGAGAAGAGAAGGCTCTGGGGAGATCTTATAGCAGCCTTCCAATACATGAAGAGGCCTACAAGAAAGCTGGGGAAGGACTTTCTTATAAGACTGGATACTGATAGAACAAGGGGAAGTGGCTTTAAACTGGAAGAAGGTAGGTTTAGATTAGATATTAGGAAGAAATTCTTTCCTGTGAGGGTGGTGAAACACTGGAATAGGTTGCTCAGAGAAGCTGAGGATGCCCCCTCCCTGGATGTGTTCAAGGCCAAGTTGGATGAGGCTTTGAGCAACCTGGTCTAGTGGAACGTGTCCCTGCTGATGGCAGGAGGGTTGGAACTAGATGATCTTTAAGGTCCCTTCCAACCCTAACCATTCTATGATTCTAAGATCTTGAAAATCCTACACACAGGCTTGGGATGCCATTTCTTTTCAGATGCCTCTGAAATATCAATGTTTCTAATAGGCCAACACAAAGTTAAAAGGCAAAATAAAAAACCCCAATAAGCTAAAGAGATTTTATTAGAATTATGTCCCATACTGTACTTTCAATTCTTTATTTCCTAAAAATTAGAAAAGATAGAAAAATTCTAAACATTTCATTTGTAGTAACAAGTTATTTCTTTGCTAATTGTTCATTACATCTCTAATATATAACCAGGTTCACAAATAAGAAAGGGTGAAATACTGTAAACAATGTTCTGTCGTGTATGACAAGTGTAGGAGGAAACACACTTTAAAAACAAAGAGGATCTTGAAGGATAGGCTCCATGCCCTGGAACCTGAGTACACAGACAGTGCTGCAGTGAGGATAAAAAAAACAAGTCACAGACAATATCATTGCCAGTATAATACAAGACACAATAACAAGCAAGCAAGTATCAGACTGATACTGAACACCCCAAAACCCCACACGGACTCTATACTCCAGACACATCTCTGTGCTGGACCCAGTACAAGCATGAACACAATGTGATTATAACAAAGCATCATTTACAGATATACAGCCCCTGCACTGTTGTTCCCTGTGCAGATGAAAGTAAAGATGGGAAAGGAACAAAACGAAGAAGAGCTTTTCAGGCAGCTGATGTCTGCACCACTAAATTTTCCTGAGCATTTTGTAAATACTTTGGTTGTAGTTAGTATTGTAATGTTTTCATATTGTACTTTATCTGATAGTGTAAAATTCCATTTACTTCTTGTTAGTAGTCAGCAGAACTAATGTCGGGGCTCGTGATTGTTTTTTACATATTTGTAAGCATAACAAGCCCCGCAGTTATGTTTAAGTACTGACTGTTGTTCATTTAATTGGAAGAAATGGGAATCTGTAGCTATGCCAGTGTTTTATTAAGTATCCAAGCAATCAATTAAAAGGCTCACCTCAGGTCCTCGAGCTAGCAAACACAGAGAGTTACATTTAAACTTAAGGACTTTAATGCAGTACATAAAATTAGTCAAGCTCAATATGTACTGGTTAGCAGTGTCCTTCCAACTCAGTACAAAGATGTATTGAGCCTTAATGTATAAGTGCAACATGTTCCCTTAATGAATAAGTGCAACATGAATATTCTTTTATTCACAGTCATAGGGAACTACAGTATTCATCTAGTTTTCTGCTCAAAACCCACTTTATATATTTGGGACAAAACCACAATTACCACATCTACTTTGTCCATCTTGCATGCTTTGTTTATATCCATTGCACCCAGAATAATACTAGGTATGGATTTTTAGTGCCTGGAGAACCTACTGCCAGCTACAAGCATCATAAATGCTTACAGTAAGGAGACATTATTTCAAAAAAAAAAGAAAAAAAAAGAAAAAATAAAAAAGAAAGTACTGTTTGACTAGTAACAACCACAAAGACAGAGCTATGGAAGACAATGGCTGCTAGAGTCAGAAAGAGAAGGAAAATCATCTTACAGTGCCTAGATTGGAATGACTCCACATTATCCTAGAAAATCTGCACAAATGCTAGTTTGATACATGAACAGCCAGCATGTCCAGAATAAATGAAACAGGCAGAGTCTAACACACATTAAGTAAAGCAGTGTCTAATGTGGCAGACAAGAAGTGGTACATTTGGATTGAGCTAATGGGTTTGGAGTACAGGCTCTACACAGCAAAATCATACTCTTAGCCTCTATGGTCTGAATATGTCTCACTCAGTTTATGCTATCGGGCATCTGGATGGCTGTTCTAAGCTAAGCATCCACTACAAGATTCAGTTCAAGATTAAGATCTCTATATTTAAGCAGCCACATATAGGTCTCTACAGGTGTACTAGGCATTTACAACTACCTTGTGTAGGACTCGATTCAGTTGCCTCCAATTTGACATCTAAAGCCATGTCCGATGTCATGTCTGGCCTTCAGCTCCTACTCCAGAGGGTGCAGTGACCCATAGGACCAGCACCATGTCTGCCTGCCTTTTGTGGATGTCCTGGGTCATCTAGATGGTTCCTTCCTCCTATCTATCTTCTCAGTTGTCTGTCTACCTGCTCCTCAGGTTTAGTTTTGACACAGCCCCACTGCATAAGATCAGCTCAGACTTCTGATGATATAGCTACACAAAGCACCCAAAACAGCCCTAGAAGATCCTGTGATCAGGTTAATGTATGCTACAGTCCATAGAGTGAAACCTCAGTGCAGCCAAATAAATCTCGGCAGATATTCTGTTGAATGTCGGCTGCATCTCCACTGACTACAAAAGGAGCTTAGATATGTAACACCCATGTAGATGTTTAATTTCAGGTGTTTTAATCTCACCTGGCTGTGGTGTCACAGGCAGATTTACATTGGCAGGGAGTGATTAGGGCCTTTCTTTGCCCCTCCTTTTTCAACCCTAACCTCCAGTATCTAGTTGTAGCTCAGGCACCACACTGATGCTGCAAGTGCTACAAGGCAAAGGGAAAGGAGACAAATGCTGTTACATGGGCTAAAACTACAAACTGTGGCTACAGCAAGGTGGGACAAATCTACTGTCTTCACATCTGTTGGTCTGTGTCTGGAAGTGATCCATCCCAGCCACATGGCTTCAGACTGCTTTAGCCAGGACCTTCACCATGCTTTCACCAGTTCTGGGCTCAATTCCATCCTGAGCTCTGTCCAGAAGAGTTCCTGTCTTCTGGTGCATATCTGCCTCAGGTATTGTAAAGAAAAAATATGATAAAAACACCAAATATTGATAATTTAAGGCATCTTGACAGAAATTAGAGATTTTTAGCTTTGTGAATGATAATAATATATTTAGGCATTTTCTCTATGCAGTAGGATTTTAAATAAGTCTTTATGAAAGATTTTTGTTATCTAGTCATTATTTAATTTTTATGCCAGAAAATCTGATAATTTTCTTAAAAGATGGTTTTATTCCCTGTAGACAATAAAAATAGTTACTTTTTTTTAAAGTGTTTTTCTATATACTATTGTCATTTTCTTAATGAAAAATTTTCTCACTGAAAAATTTTCTCTTATCTGCTATCTCATCTGAACACATTGTCAATCAATTATATTATATTACTGCTTTCTATAATTTAATTTTCAATTTGATTTTGGGACCAAAGCCACTCTTTATACCTGAGAAATTCATTTTTTATGATCAGTATTACCAATCTTTTTAACAGTCCTTATCTGCAAGCAATTTTTTTTAATCAACTAAAGCACATACATAGAGAGAAACTTACATTCAATAATCATACTTTCTTTTTTTATACATTAACTTATCTCTAAACTTCCTCCACTTGCTCTGTCAGAAACACTCCACTTTTTTCAGAGGTCTAATATCATAACTCTGTTATTCTTTTCCCTCTTCCCCACTCATAACTTGTAATTTGATCTGTGATAGTTTTAGAAAAAAGAAAAAGTCTGATTTTAGTAACTTCCTATCATCCAGTGTTTCACAAAGCTGAGATACAAATACTCCCAAACCTGGAAAAAATAAAATTCGAATTAAAATATTCCTGCATTATGCCATAGAGAAATCCTTCAAAAGTCCTCTTCAACATAACAGTGCAAGACAACACACTTTTAGGAAGAACTTCATTATTTCCTAAGGTGAAAAAAGATAGTTTACTAACACCAGCTAAAGGAGGATTTGTAAGAAGAATTAACATTCCTGGGCACAGAAATACCTATCAGAAACAAAGCCAGCTGTCATAGTCACTGTTAAATCTACAGCTGAGAACAATGTTGTTATCTGCTTTGCACATATTCTTCCTTCTGGCGTCCTGGTGAGAACCAAGTTACCCTCTCAGCACCACCCTCATAACTGGCCCTTGCTGCTACACCTACAAGGCTTAGAGGGCTTCTCACTGAGACTGTTTTGATCGTTCTGTACAGGACATGACTCCAGCCTTTACTTGGAGTAATTTTAGTCTGTGTTCTGGATGTCCTTCCCCTGAATATCACCCCTTGCTACTTGGTTTATTAGTTATCTACTTGGTTGCTGACTTGTTCTTCTGGAACACTTTCGTTATCTGTGTTGGCACAGCAGTTAGTGGCAGCGAACAGATTCATTGGGGTTGCATTGGTGATCCGTGAATGCTCAGAGTCAGAGGCAGCTCATTGTTTGCACAAAACAAAACTGAGATTGTTGTTTCAAGATGTAGACCCTAAGGACAACAGCTGACTCATAATGTACTGGGTGCAGCCTTTCCTAACACACTGCAGCTGAGCTGATCAGTTAACAGAATAAGTCAATTGAAAGGCACTGAGAGTTTAAAATTCAAAGTTATTCTTTTTGTCTAGAAATCTCTTGGTAGCACAGAAATGAAAGCAGAACTGTACAATTTTTGTAAGGTTCAAACTAATAATGTAAAGCAGTAAAGATAGGAAAGCAGATTTCTCAACAGAAATATAGGAAATATCAATGGATCTCCAGTGCCATTTTCCCATGACAGGCATTAAGATGGAACTAAAAGATGACAGGCCAAAGGTCTCCCTGTGTTGTTCAATGAGAGAAGCTTGAGGGCATAAATTGTGCTGTTGAAAAGGACATGCATCTACAGTGGGCTCCACATCAGCTCATACTTGAAGATCTACTACATGTTTCTTTTCTAAATGAATTCCAAACCATTTGAAAACAGCACAAGGCAATCATATGGCTTTTTAACTGAAATGTCATTTAGAACCTCTTTGCCAAATCATAAATTTGATGTGGATCTGTTTTGTGCTATGATCAGCGATTATTCCTTCTTGAAACTACTTGAGTCTGACTTTTTAAAGTGCAATAATTACGTATATAAGAAACTTTCTGTTGCACTGTGCATACACTGTAATTCAATCATCACATGTATAGAAACAATCATTTGCAGATACAAAACAACCCCACATGAAAAATCTTTCATGTGTATAGCATCCTTGCTTGGGCTTTGAAAACCAAAGCATATTAAATAAAATTTTAAGTCTTCTTCAACTGAGTTACAAGCTGAAGAGAGAAAAAAACAAGGAAAGAAAGAACATATTTTGCTGGTTTTGCTCCAAATTAATGTTTGAGTTTGTCCTTATTTCTTATGCTCATTTTCCCCTTCCAATTTTCAATTATTTGTTTGCCTCATCAGAGTCAAATCACTTTGATCCTTTAATTTTCAGAATTATTTTTCCATGTTCCTTGTGCCAATGATTAGCCCATCTTGTTGTGAACAGATTATTAAAAAATTCAGGTTTTGCTTAGCATGGTGATGACGTATTATATGCCTAGCTTTTACATCCAACAGGTTGAAGACATCCTGCTTCATTGTGTGCGCCAATGAACAAGTTTTTCTAATGCTTTGCAAAAGGAATATTCTTGCTGTTTCTGTTGTCCTTGTTTCCCTCTTGACTATCATATTCTCTTGAGTACTACTGTCAAACTGACTTCTGTCAGAGCTAATTAATTCCTCTGTGATTGTATCTTTAACAGAAACATTGACTCTTTAAAACCTCTGTCATGATGATAACAATAAACTTGAGAGCTGATGCTCTTAGAGTAAATGGGCAAACCTAAGGAGCTGCTCCTTAAAATTGAATTGTTGCAAACACCATATGTTTCAGACATGACCTGGCAGGGCTGTGCAGTTATGAGTAGTTTTCAGCTCTACAGTAGATATTTAACCCTCTCTTCTGCCCTAGTCATCGATTCCACCTCTTCACTTCCATTGATTCTGTATTGCTCCCTCCAGCACCTTTCTTCTCAGCTTCTCCCTGTCCTAAATTTCCTTTTTGTCTTTAAGAAAATTCAGAAATAAATTTCAGGAAATCCCTTAGTTTTCTCACTTCTTTTCTAAATCCTTTCTCAAACACCAGTCCCATTCCAGCTGTCCCACCAATATCTGAAATCATGTGAGGTACCACCTACAAGAAATGCACCACCTTCCTCCTCTGCAGTTGCTTACCTTCTAGCTTGGCTTCCAATATTTCTGCTCTATTGAAGCTACACTCACTGGGACTCGGGTCTCAAAGGGACTCCAGGTCCCTTTCCAAAGACAAATATCAGGACCCTTTCTTAATAATTTTCCTCTTTACCTTCCCTGTCATTTTAGATATGAAACAACATTTTAGTCTTCACTTAAATCTTATTCTAATGTTCATTTAAAATGAGGCACTTTCCTACTTACATCCTTCCACAATTTCTTCAGCAGTCCTCAAGGAGTTACGATAATTTCCCTGAGAAGATTCCCAAGGTTCCTAAACTGGCCATTTACAAACATGTCTTAAAGATCCACTTTATGATCATTCATCTGCATCAGACCTTTGAGTACCATGAAATGTCCCTTTTAAGAGATGCAAAAGGCATATAGCATACACTAGGATTTTTTGCAAATAAATATTTTGTCGTGAATTTGTTATGAATTATCAGTTTCCACTAGGTAATTTCTATAGTGTGGAAATATTTCTTATATAAGAAGCGTTTTTTAAAATTTGTCTTCCTAGATGAGGAAGTCTAGACAGAGTAAGATTTTTTTTTTCCCCTGTTTGTGTATTAAGAAAGAGAAACAAAAATATCATGGTTGACTGGAAAGTCCTTGTTTGCTATTCAGACTGCAAAAATAGTAAGAAAGGCATGTGGCTAGGAAAGTCAAGTTACAATAGTGAAAAAAATAAATTAAGTATAGCCTAAAAGAAGAAATACAATGCCTTTGACAGAGCTCAGACTTTTAGGAAACAGAATGTTTGTATTAGGAAGAAAACCGCAGCAAGACTCTGGTTAATTCTTGAAACAGACATGAATTGAACACAAATTCTAGTGTCAAAAAGAAAATAAAGAGACCATGGAAACATTTGTCAGCTTGGGGAAACAGAAGATCTGTCCAACTAAAAGTGCAGATGCAAATGAGTCGGCTGGTATGAGAATCCAGCAGCAGGGATTTTGGTTATAATGATGCAATATAAATGATCACATACTGAGGATCTGGAAACATAGCAAGGAAATTGCTATATTTTATATATATATATATATATAAAATACATTATTTTATATATATGTAAAATACATGCTATTATATACATAATAGAAATTATTTTCATGTATTAAGGATATTTTTACGGATTAAAGAAATAATTTTAGACATGGTGCTGCAGACATATTACTATATTAGTCCAGTAAAAACTATTAATACAAAATGGCTTGCTATAGAAAAGGTGTATCTGTAACCTCTCTGTATGTTAATCCTTGTACAACTGGTGCTCCACCTTTTGTGTATAAGTAATAGAAAATATCTTGATGGGGAAAGGAGGGTGGAAGGTTCTGGTTCAACATCAGGCAGTATTCTAAATTATTGTTTCAGTATTTATTATACAGCCTGAAAGAATATAAAATGCAGACTGAAGTCTGCCATGGGTCTCTGTCCCCTTTAATTCAAAATAAATAATGCCTGATAAAAATACTTACAGTCATTCAAGGTATTTATCAAAACCTGGACAGCCTGACATTTTCTTTTTTGATATTTCTTTTTACTGGCAGTGCTAATTACAAAAATGTACTCACAGAAAAAATCCTTGTCCATATGCTGATCTCAGGTAGCCAAGCATAAATCTGAAGTAATCTTATTGTTCTTGAGAATATAACTTCAGGTTTATGCTCATATGCCTAAAAGTTTGATTTGGTCCCAAGCTTTAGAAACTAGTAAACCCCTTCTGTTCAGGCTTTTTCCCATTGCAGTTATAATGCAGTGTATGCAGACCAAAAATATGGAAATTATTCTGATGTTTTAAATTATGATCTATTTTATTAATAAATGTATTGAAAAAGGATACTTACCATAGGAAGAAAACAAAAACTTCTCTAAGTCAAAGATTTCATTGTTACACTTGTCTTTTCTGCAAAATTAAGTCTTCAAGAAGAACATGAGAATCACAGAGGTTGAGGTTGGAAGGGACCTCTGAAGGTCATCTAGTCCAACAACCCTGCTCACGCAGGGAATCCTAGAGCACATGAACCAGGATTTTGTTTAGACAGATTTTTAGTATCTCCAGGGAGAGGGATTCCACAGCCCCTCTGGGTAACCTGTTCCAGTGCTCAGTTACTCTCACAGTAAAGAAGCTCTTCCTTATGTTCAGGTAGAATTTCCTATGCTGCAATTAATGCCTGTTGCCTCTCGTCCTATTGTTGCGTGCCCCCAGCCTGTACTGGTTCCTGGGGTTATTCCTTCCCATATGCAGGACCCTGCACTTTCTCTTGTTGAGCCTCGTGAGGTTCCTCTCTGCCCATCTCTCCAATCTATCAAGGTCCCTCTGAATGGCAGCGCAGCCGTCTGGCATATCCGACACTCCTCCCAGTTTAGTATCATCAGCAAATTTGCTGAGGAGGCACTCTGTTCCTTCATCTAAGTCATCGATGAACAGGCTGAACAACACTGGACTCCGTATTGACCCCTGTGGGACACCACTAGATACAGGCCTCCAACTTGATTCCACACCACCAGTGACAACCCTCTGAGCTCTGCCATTCAGCTAGTTCTCAATCTACCTCATGGTCCAATGATCAAGTCCACACTTCTTGAGTTTGCCAATGAGGTTTTCATGGCAGACAGTATCAAAAGCCTTGCTCAAGTCCGGTATACAACATCCACTGCCCTCCCCTCATCTATCCAGCCAGTTGTTCTGTCATAGAAGGCAATCAGGTTAGTTAATCATGATTTCCCTTTGGTGAAACCATGCTGACTACCCCTGATGACCTTCATGTCTTTCACATGCTTAGAGATGGCCTCCAGGATGAGCTGTTCCATTACCTTTCCAGGGATTGAGGTAAGGTTGACTGGCTTGTTGTTCCCTGGTTCTTCCTTCTTACCTTTCTTGAAGACAGGGATGACATTTTCCGTTTTCCATTCTTCAGGAACCTCTCCTGATTGCCATGATCTCTCAAAGTCGATTGAGAGTGGCCTAGCAATGATGTCAGCCACGTGGGTGCATCCCATCACGGCCTGTGGACTTGTGGGTGTAAAGGTTGAATAGTTGATCTCTAACCCAAGAAGAGCTAGTAAAAACTGGGAATATTTTTTTCTTAAGGTTAACATTTGTGGAATATGTTTGTCACCTTGTGTTTCAAAGAGCAATTTTTTAGCTTGATATTTTAAACCAAAACATTGCCTTCAAAATGACTGTTGAAATACTGGAAATTCTCTGTGCCAGGGAGGTAGGAATCTGATTGTGAGCTCTGTTCCTTTACAGACAGAATAATCTTGAATGTGTAGCCAGCATCCAGCTTGTTGTGCCTGCTGACAGAATACAAAAAACAAATAAACATGGCAGACAGTGTATAGGGAGCGATTCTTTAACACTGAATGATTTCTCCAGAACTCATTATTTTAATAATGAACACAGCCCATCCATGACAGGCACAAGACTGAATTTTTATGCAAATATATTCATCAGTTCTGGAACCACTCTAGCCCTAAAAATCAAATTAACAATATCTATCAAGAGACATAATACATTTGCACACATCAAAAAATGGAGGAGGTGTTTTCTCCTTAGTAGCTGAGAAGTTTAAAAATATAGTTTATGGTTGACAATGTCCTTCTATAAGCAAGAACAATACCATAGCAACTGTTGCTATTGTTTAGGTATAATGTTAAAGTCTGAGTACAAAAAGAACTGGATCAATGTGAAAAATAATATATTTTTTTAATTTAAGAAAAAGCAATATTATACATCTAGAATCGTTCATCATCTATTAAGCTCTAAAAATGTGTGGACAGAGACACTGAAACATTACATTTATGTTTCTAAAGATACATCAGCTGCAAAAACTATTAATCCTAATAGAAGCATTGTAGTGAATCACATTAATTATGCAAGGTTATAAAGTAGGTTTGGCTCTTTTATAGGTGTCCCTGCAGGAACTACTTGTTATGAAGAGAAAGTCTGAATGACTCCACTATGGTGAATAGGGAAATGAAAAGCAAACTTGCTATTTGTCATCTTATCCCAAGGGTTTGGAGAATGTCTTTCCTCATTTTTTTAATAAGAGATACTCAGGCAGAACTGCAGCACTTAAACAAATACCCTGACTTGTAGCTGGGAATGGATAATAATGTCTATTTTTAGCCTGACTGGGGGTTTATCCAAACACAACAAGCCACATAGTTATGACAAAAACAAGGGGATGTGCTGCTTTCTTTGGAGACCACAGACAGATGCATGGAGCAAACAGGTAATTTTTCCCCTGTCTCACTGTGCAATTCTACCAGCATCAACTATCTATTCTTGGCATCCATTAATTTCTCCAAAAGAACTTTTTCTTTTATCCTTCCCCTTCTAGCTTTGTGTGTGGCTGAAACCAGTCTAAGACAGTACATTGGCCAAAAGGTTCTAATTAGAATTATGTGCCATGAAGTGGACAAGACTGGCAAACCAACATGGAACTAGCCCTGAGAAAAAAGGAAAAAAAAACCCCACTCTTAGACCAGTGAGTCAGTCATATCCAAATGACTTTTGTGGGATGACAAATGTGATCCAAGGGACAGGGTAGGAACACCATACCAGGACTAGAAGAGGATAAGACTGCTTGTTCAGTGTCAGTGCAGCCTTATGTCAGCTTAAGCTGCCCAGGAAATTCATGCTCCTTCATCTTTGGAGACCTTTTAAGAAAAATGAGCTCAACTGCCATGTCCAAGTGTTACAAAAATCGTCTTTCTATATATAATCTAATAGCACATGAACTGACGTGTCACTTTAGGAAACCACGTCAGCCATCCCATTGCTTCATTCTTGTGTTTCAGCTGGTTGAAGATAAAACTCTTCCATAACAGTGTCGAGAGAATTCATATTGCATTTTTCTGTGAGACCTGAACAGCTCTTTTTGTCAGAGAGCATCTTTTTTTTCAAAAAACCCTATTATTTATATCCAAACAAACCAATATTTTCAGAATAGCTAAACTAGTTTTAAATTTGGTTTGAATTTCACATTAGTTATTTTTAAATGTCCAAATAACTAACTTTAAAATATCCAGTTACTTGTTTCCTTGTATTAAAAATGTTTTATTTGGTCGAACTTGAGCGGTGGGGGTGAAGTTCAGGAAACAAAAACATATTCACCAAAATTACATGAGGCAGATGCAAGTTTTTCTTTTTCCTGCGAGGTTCTGAAGCCATGTTTCCTCAAAAACTACCTACCTACAATATTGTAGGGTATTCCAGAGAGGTTTGTTCACAGCCTCTCCGACTGATTCTGTTCCATTTTGCATGGACTACTTAAATATTCATTAAGCCAGTGAGAAGGAAAATGACTCGGTATTAAAGCACTTTCCTGGAAGGTGACAAATCCTGGCTCAAATCCATGTTTTGATTCTGAGCAGAAGTTGGAATCAAAGTCTTTTTTTGCTCAGAAGTGTATGCTAACCAAGTTGTATTTATTCTTTTTTTATTATCTTGGAGAATATTTGGCCTCCACAAGGAGGAAGAGAGTCAATGAAATGCATTGCACACACAATACAGGACAGCATGATAGTTAAGTCATCCTTGAAGGCACAAATTTAAATTTCTGCAGGGAGGGGCTGGTGTGAACATGAATTGAAATGGACAAATTAATCAGCTAGAGGGCATGCAACCACAGTGCAACTGGCCTTTCATCTGTCCCATTTTCAGTTTTGCAATTATACCTACATACAATATTTTGAGCCTTATGTCAGAGTTCAGCCCTACAGCAGAAAACAATAAATATTGTTCTGATAGCAGCTAGAAAAAAGAGGACAAGTTGTTACTCTGTAGTTTGAGTCTGCAGTGCCACAAGAAATCTTAGACTTAAATTTTATCTCACAGTGTCTGGATTTCTGGGGAAATGAGTGGTAGAAGCAGTCTGCAGAAAAGGCCCCCTTTTGCTTCAAGCCCTACCAAGTGGTAAAATTGTTAATACAGTACATTTATGTTTATGGTAAATGTTAATACAGTAGTTCTGTTAAAAACTAACTCTGTCTGCCATCAGCATCTGTGATGGCAAAACCAAGACACCAGTCTGGGACACATATGTTAGTCCAATGGTATTGAAGGATAAAAGAGAAGATTACTTGCCATGGCTACCGTATCCCTGAAAGCTAAAGGAGCACTTTAGGAAAAAAAAAAAAAAAGTGAGTATTTCATGTCTCATAGGAAATGAGATCTTATCTTCTTTTTCCTTCAGTACTTTCCTTCAGGAGAAAGATAAAACCAGAAGGGTATCTAGAACAGAAGCATATTATCTGATATGTTTATATTCTAAAACATCAACTATTTAATTTGTTTAAGTTAGTACAGTTTGGTTACTTTGGACTTTAAGTGTCTCGGATAACCCTGACAGAAAATTAATTTAAGATCCCTTACAAGCTTTTAAAAAAAAAAAGAAAAAAAAACACAAAACAAAACAAAAACCATGACAGCCTTACTCTTTGAAACAGTATCTATTTAACTGAGGAACAGTAAATCAGTTCATGGCATTCAGCCTGGAACACCAGGTTACAGCACAAGACCTTAGAGTAAGGAGCTTTAGGCTCTTCCCCTTGCCTCAGTACATAAACTTGAAAGGCAAGAAGTCACCCAATGTCACCAGAAAGTACACTGCAGGCCTGGCCTGGCCACAGAGAAGAAGCAAAGGTGAGTTCAGTCATGCACAAAACAGCAAACACAACTAGATCTGTGCCACCCCAAGGGGACTCTGCCCTTGCCCAGTCCTGACCTAGAGGTCATCAGCAAACTCAGAGGCACACACCACAGCCAGGCAGCACAGCCTCCCCACCCACCTGCCGTTCCTGGTGAAGTCTCAGCCTCCACCATCCAGCAGTAGGACATTTCTGAGCCCTTCAAAACTTCCTAGGAGATTCCCCAACTTGACATTTCTGCTTAAGACTACGTACTAATTGCTCGAGGGTCTTTACAATGAGGCAGGCAATAGGAGGACAGTAATTAGACAGGCTTCTGAATCTGTGTATATGTAAAAGAAAACTTTTGTCTTTCATTAGTGTAGAAAACTTTTCTTTCCTTGCTAATTTTTTTACTCTTGTTGTTTGTAACCCAGTGGTAGTTTTTAGGGGTTTTTTGGGTTGTCTTTGCAAGAAAGCAAAAGGAGATATTTTTGCATCATGCATTTTAACATATTTTTTTATGTATTCAGGAATAGCAACCCTGGAATGTAAGACTTGAATTCTCCCTCTCATATATTTCCTTTGAAGAAAAAATGTACTCTGAAACAAAGAAGAAGAAACAAAGACCTCTCTGTAAATCAACATTGTATTTACCATATTAATAGCATACAATAAAAGATTCACTATTGAAAATAACTGCTGACTCCCATCAGTTCTAAGTTCAGAAAGAGCAGATGTGATGAAATCTTTCTTCTACCTACTGCATGTGAACACTAGCATACACCCATGGACAGGCTGATTCTGTCCTTAGGATGCAGACTTACTGCACTTGCAGAGCAGAGTTCCTTTCCAGAAAATGTGTGCCTTAAATGGCTACACTCACCCTCATGGGTTACTTAGGGGATTTTTTTGTTTAAGCTTAAAAAAATAGTTTTGTCATCAGCAGACAGAGACTGCAGAAAATTAGCATTACAGCAGTTTTAGACTTTCTAACGCTGACATGAACTCTCAGCTGAAACCTTCTGAACTCTGTTAATAAGTTGGAACAGGATGCATTGCACTTCCACTACTCTAATGTTACACCACTGAGATTCCACTGAGGTTGAATCTTGCTAAGGGTTCAAAAGCCTGTAGCTGCCAGCTGGAACTCTGCTGGCAGTTCATCAGAGCAGTTGTACAAAAGTTGCCTTAGAATACGAATGTGTTGCAGTGAGCGCCAAACACAAATTAAATTCAAGGCAACTTTAAATGATGTATCTAAATAGCAAAATAACATCTAGTTTTAGAAATCCTCATCTTTTTTAGGAAAAGAGCTTCAGGGGAAAAGGACACATCAAGTTGTAATTACTGCAACAAGAATTGATATCAATTAAATACAATCCCAGTAGCCTCCTGACACCGTGTAAAGCAAATTTTAACTTAAGGTATTCTGTTCATAAAGTAGGGTTAAAGTTAGTGAATTAATCTAGGCAGAATCTTAGTTTAAAAAAGAGCCCTGACAACCATGTATATAGTGACAAGTCATGAAGATCCATTACTGATCATAATGAAGGGCATACTGTCATTTCTGAATTATATTGAAGTCACCTTTAGAAGCTACTCACCAGACAGAGTGCTCACAAAAAAAAATACTAATTTTGGCAAACAGCAGTGAAACTCATGCATTTTCTTCTCTAGCTTATGCAATTAAGAGTTCTGAAGTTCTGTTATCTACAGGTCTTTGAAGATCTAGACCATTACATACACAAATAGGCTGTTGTAACCATCAAAACATTTTTCTCACCACTTATAAGTCCAAACATAAAACATAATATCATACATTAATCTGTATGTATCTGCACAATGAAATATAGAGATCTGGACTTAATTTTGTTAAAGCTAATAATTCACTGATAGCTGAACAACATGTGGATATGCAAAGGGGAATGTGATGGAATTAGTTCTATTTATCTATCTGTCTACCTATCTATCTATCTATTTATTTATTTATAATATGAGGGGTTTTTTAATAAAATATTTTTAAAAAGCTCTCAAAGTTTGGATTTTTTTTTATTTTTTTTTTTCTGCTGGGAAACATAGACAAAAGAGGGAGGAGGTCTTGGCCGGCTCTGTTAGTCAATGATAACATCGCATGCCATTATATCTTCTCATGAGCTCAAGAAGAAGCAGTAGCCATAACAGCACCAGCTTCAAGCTCCAGTGGTCATGGAGTGCTTAAGCACAACCACAGCTACAGAAGCTCCAAACTGAGTGTCTGTGAGGGGAAAATGGAGCTGGTTTGGATAGCGTCTTAGATGTGGCAGGAGCTGGTAAAGAGGCAGCTCTGCAACCTTTCTTCCTTTATCCTTCGAAGGTCAAAATTACTGTTACTAAAACAGAGAAAGCTGCAAGGTCCAGGTGAAGGACTTCTGTCTTGATACTTATTTCATATTAACCAGTTATATACTTTATATGTAAACAAGTTGTCACATTTGGACTCTGATCTTTTTTACTATCACTATAGCTGAGATATTATAGCTAAGCTTGCATGGCAGATAATGTCAGCAGTAGTCATGGTATCAGCATAGTTCCATTTAGGAAGTGAGCCCAGGTCACAGTTCGAGATACCAAGCAGAACAGTGTGGAGATGCTTGAATTACTAATGCTTAGGACTCCTCTGCTCTATGAGGGAAAAAAAAACCCAAACATATAATAGGCTTAATTGTCAAGTAATCACAACCAAAGAACAGATATTCAACTGTGTCTGAATCATAAACTTGTTTCTGAAATGTCAATTCCATGGTTGCTGGTTTTTGTGGGGTTTTTTTGCTTGTTTGTTTGTTTTATATCTAACTACTAATATCTGTATTAGCTGCTAGATAGCTCCTGATATTACAAAAATTAAAGATGTCAGAAAAATGAGACCATTTTTTGCATGGCTTCAGCTTCATCAGCATTATAT
>NW_010330686.1:0-252 GCF_000700745.2 Antrostomus carolinensis
CTGGAAATGGTCATTTTTTAGAGGTGTTTTGGGTGCAATTTGCCTCACTTTGGCTCCTGGACACGCAGATGGAGATCGGGTGGCCCTGGGTGGGGTGGGGGGCACACGAGCCCTGCAGCCCCCCCGAGCTGCTGGAGGCGGCTGTGAGCCCAGGAAAGGGGCTGATCCCCCATGGCGGGGGCATTTCTCCACCCAGGAGGATCAATCCGGGTCTGGAGCATCCTGGAAACGGGGGGCTGGAGATCCGGGGGG
>NW_010330686.1:405-986 GCF_000700745.2 Antrostomus carolinensis
AGCCTGGCCAGGGTGTCACCCCAAAGTCCAACCCCCCACCCCATAGACACCTGTCCCCAGGTGTCCCCACCCCAGTCCCTCTCGGTGGGGGGTCCCTGCTCAAGTGATGCTCCAGAGCAGCTGCTGGTGGTCACCTCACTGATGTCCTTCACCCCATGGATGTCCCTCACACCACTGATGTGCTTCACCCCATGGATGTCCCTCACACCACTGATGTGCTTCACCCCATGGATGTCCTTCACCCCAACAATGTCCTTCACCCATAGATGTCCTTCACCACATAAATGTCCTTCACCCCATGGATGTCCTTTGCCCCACAGATGTCCTTTGCCCCATGGATGCTCTTCACCTCACAAATGTCCTTCACCCCATGGACATCCTTCACCCCACAAATGTCCTTCACCCCATGGACGTCCTTCACCCCACAAATGTCCTTCACCCCATGGACATCCTTCACCCCACAGATGTCCTTCACCCTACCAATGACCTTCACCCCACAGACATCCTTCACCCTGTGGATGTTCTTCACCCCACCAATATCCTTCATCTCCCCATGGACCCCACCAAGCCCACTGAGAAAC
>NW_010330686.1:1438-4207 GCF_000700745.2 Antrostomus carolinensis
GTGATCCGGGGAACAAAGGAGGTAAAAATAAACCAGGAATCCGGGCGGGGTGAGTCCAAACCACAGGAATTTCGGAGCCTAAAAACCGAGGGAGGGATCAAAGCGGCTGCGTGGGAACCTCACAAGTCCCGGCAGGACCCGAGGGTGACCTGGCTCTGACATTCCCAAAGTTTGGATACATCCAACTGGCATCACTCCCCATCCCAGTGCACCCCAACCCCCCCAAACTGGGGCTTGAAGCACCCAAAGGATCCCCGGCAATCCCAGGTAATCCAGGCAATCAATCATCCCATAAAATCCCACACAAACCCACTCAGTCCTGTGCAATCCCAGGCAATTATCCCATGAAATCACCCCATATAATCCCATATAATCCCATACAGTCCTTCCAGGCAGTTATCCCATGCAATTCCCATGCTATCCCATGCAGTCCTGTGTAATCCCATGCAATCATTCCATGAAATCACCCCATGAAATCCCATATAATCCCATACAATCCCATGCAATCCCTCCATGCAATCCCAGACAATTATCCCATGGAATCACCCAATGCAATCCCATGCAATTATCCCATGCAATTCCCATGTGATCCCATGAAATTATCTGATGAAATCCCATAAATTCCCACGCAATCCCATGCAATCCTGTGTAATCCCATGCAATCATCCCATGAAATCACCCCATGCAATCCCATACAATCCCATGAAATCCCCCCATGCAATCCCAGGCAATTATCCCATGCAATTCCCATGTGATCCCATGCAATCATCTGAGGAAACTGCATAAACTCCCAAGCAATCCCATGCAATCCTGTGTAATCCCATGCAATCATCCCATGAAATCACCCCATGCAATCCCATACAATCCCATGAAATCCCCCCATGCAATCCCATGCAATCATCTGAGGAAACTGCATAAACTCCCAAGCAATCCCATGCAATCCTGTGTAATCCCATGCAATCCCATGCAATCATCCCATGAGATTCCATACAATCCCATGCAATCATCCAGTGCAATCCCATAAAACACCAGGTCATCATCCCAATTCCCATGCAATTATCCCATGAAATCACCCAATGAAATCCCATATAATCCCATATAATCCCATGCAATCCCGTATAATCCCATGCAATCCCATATAATCCCATGTAATCCCATGCAATCCCATATAATCCCATACAATCCCATGCCACCCCACCAATCACTCTGGTCACCCCCAGGCCCCCGGCACGTTTGCAGCCGGGTGGTTTTCCGTGGTGCCGGGACGTGCCGGGCAGCAGCCGCTTTCCCAGCGTTTTCCTCCCTCTGCTCCTGTGCAGAGAATTTGGTGTTAAAAAAGTGATGCCGGGGGCTTCGCTCCGGCTCAATCCCATCCTCCAGCTCAATCCCATCCTCCGGCTCAATCCCACCCCCCGGCTCAATCCCATCCTCCAGCTCAATCCCATCCTCCAGCTCAATCCCAACCTCCGGCTCAATCCCAACCTCCAGCTCAATCCCATCCTCCAGCTCAATCCCACCCTTGGGCTCAATCCCATCCTCGGGCTCAGTCCCAACCTCTGGCTCAATCCCACCCTCCCTGCGGGGTGACACGGTGGTGCTGCCCGCAGGGTCTGGCTTTTGGGATCGCATGGGAATGGCATGGGATTGCATGGAGACATTATATGGGATTATATGGGATTGTATGGGATTGCATTGGGGGATTTCATGGGATAATTGCATGGGATTGCATGGGAATTGGGATGATGGCCTTGTATTTTATGGGATTGCACTGAATGATTGCATGAGATTGTGTGGGATCTCATTGGATAATTTCATGGGATGATTTCATGGGATTGCACAGGATTGTGTGGGAATTTATGGGATTTCCTCAGATGATTGCATGGGATCACATGGGAATTGCATGGGATAATTGCCTGGGATTGCATGGGGTGATTGCATGGGATTGCATGGGGTGATATGGGATTGCCTGGGATGATTGCATGGGATTATGAGGCCTTGTATGGGATTTCATCAGATGATTGGATGGGAATTGCCTGAAAATTGCCTGGGATTGCGTGGCATTGTGTGGGATTGTATGGGATTTGATGTGATGGTTGGGTGGGATCACATGGGAATTGCACAGGAAAATTGCATGGGATTGTGTGGGATTATGTGGGATGATATGGGAATTTATCAGATGGATGCATGGGATGATTGCACAGGATTGCATGGGATTGCAAGGGATGATTGCATGGGATTGTGTGGGATTGTATGGGATTTCATCAGATGATCCCATGGGATAAATGCATGGATTGCACAGGATTGCATGGGATTGCAAGGGATAATTGCCTGGGATTGAGTGGGATTGTGTGGGATTGGATGGGATTTCATCAGATGATTGGATGGGATTGCATGAGATTGCATTAGAATTGCATTGGGATTGCATGGGATTACTGCATGGGATTGCATGGTGTGATTGCATGGGATTGCCTATGATAATCCCATGGGATTGCATGGGATGATCTCATGAGTTTGCATGGGATGATTGCTTTGGATTGTACGGGGTGATCCCATGGGATTGCACAACATGATCCCATGGGATTGCACGGGATGATCCCATGGGATTGAATGGGATGATGGCATGGGATTGAATGGGATGATCCGATGGGATTGTATGGGCTGATCCCATGGGATTGCCCGGGATGATGGCATTGGATTGTATGGGATTGTATGGGGTGATCCCACGGGATTGTACAGGATGATCCCATGGGATTGTATGGGATGATTGCA
>NW_010330686.1:4398-5955 GCF_000700745.2 Antrostomus carolinensis
GGCAGGTGCGGGAAGGATGTTGGGAACTGCGGGATTAAGCCGCAGGGATCTCACCCCCGGGCTCAGACCCCTCGCAAACACCCGGAGCTCCATCCGCTCCCGTCGCACCGGCAGCCCCGGGAATGGGGAAGGAAAATCCAACCTGGAAGGTACCGGAGCCAGTTTGGCCCGTCGGGGACTTTCAGGCTCCGTCGAAGCCACGAAATTGGATTTAAAAACATGAAATCCCGGATAAAATACCAAAAAAAGAGATTTTGGCATCAAATCCAACGCCGGGAATTGCTCCTGAATTTGGGGATTTAACAGCAAACGACGTCGATGCCCCTTCCCCGCCGCAGCCTCTGTGTCACCCCACATTTTGGGGGGGGGTCCGAGCCCCCCGCGCCGCCGCCTCCGCTCGCTGCTAACGAGCAAAGAATTCCCCTCCCGCTTTTGTGTTTAATCAGCCACTCATTAAAACCTTGGCCTTTAATTAATCCAGACGAGGTGCAGCGGGGGCCACATTTCTCATTTCCTCTCTTTTAATTACTGAGAAGAAGCGAGGGGCTGGCGGGATTCAGCGCTGGGGGAAAATCAACCCAGGGGCTGAGGTGATATTTTTTTTGGGCGGGGGGGGCTTTTTCCATCGATTTGAACCAAGAACTTTGGAGCAACCCCCAAAAATGGGGAGAATATCCCCAAATCCCGGAGCAAAGCTGGGCTTTATCGCGCCCATCGGCGCTCGGGGCGGGCGTTTGCTGACTCTTCACCTCTCCCAACCTGACGCCGCTCGTCATCATCCAGATAATTTCTCCCCAACCTCTTTATTCTTCTTCATTATTTTTAAAAAGCCTAAATAAAAAAAAAAAAAATTGAATAAATCCCAAAGTTGATGGAGATTCTTTTAATTTTTTTTAATTTTGGGAGGGGTTTGGGGTTGGTTTTTTTTTTGGAGGCAGTGTGGCTTCTCCTCTTCTCCGACTTGGAAAGGAATGGGTCAAGTCAGGAGTTTTTGCAACCCTGATTTTTTTTGGGAGATGCTGAGTCATGAGTTTGGGAAAATGGGGTTATGGAAAGGGCAGGGGAGAGTTGGTGAGATGAAAGGGATGCTGGGAACACCCCGAAAAAAATCAAATTGCATCATCCTAGAAGGATAATAGCCCCCAAAAAATCAAATTTTGTCATTTTAGGAAGGTGATGGACCCCCCAAAAATCCAACTGCATCATCCTGGGAGAATGAGGACCCCAAAAAATCAAATTATATTGTCCTGGGAGAATGAGGACGCCCCAAAAAATCAAATTGCATCATCCCGGGAGGATAATGGCCACCGAAAAACTCAAATTTTATCATCCTAGAAGGGTGATGTCCCCCCCAAATTAAATTGCATTATCCTGGAAGAGCATTAGCCCCCCAAAAGATTGAATTGCATCATCCTGGGAGGGTGATGCCTCCTCAAAAAACAAATTACATCATCCTGGGAGAACGAAGACCCTCAAAAAATCAAATTGCACTGTCTTAAGAGGATAAGAGCCCCCCAAAAATCAACGTGCACCATTCTGGGAGGGTGATTGCCCCCC
>NW_010330687.1:0-14984 GCF_000700745.2 Antrostomus carolinensis
ATGTATGCGAGATGAGCAGGCTTTAACCCATGGTCTCTGCCGCAGCTTTCAGATCTGTCAGTTTTCAGGCTTCAAACAAACCCTATAACCAGCTCATTTGAAACCCTGCAAACCCCAGGCCGTTGAATGTTAACCAGAAACTCCTCTGCCAAGCTCATTTGCTCTAGAGCCAATCTTTTACATCCAGGCTTCAGCTCACAGACAATTGAGCAAATCTTCAGGCTATCCTTGAGCTGCTCTTCCAGTACCTTATTTATCCTCAGGTTGAAGAAGCTGAATTTTATTCGTAGGGGAATCTTAGGCCAGGGTGGCAGCATGCTGTTTGTATTTTCAGTTTCACTGATGTTTCTCCAGACTTACTTTAGTGATGGGGACGTGGTTCTTCCCCATCATCCACGTTGTCTGCTGTGATCACACCTTGATGCAGCCAGTGGTAATGATTAGGATTGGGCATAAGAAGCAGTTTCTGCAGCAAGAGACAGACCGAGAGGTGATTATACTAATTGCCAGCAGTACAATATGAGCTCTTTGACTGGAGACCGAGTGTTCTTCTAGGTTTCAATTCCTGAGGATGTTTGGAGTGTATCACTTAAGAAAAAAGCCTTTTGTGCAATGAGTTTCTTAGGCTACCTGGGAGATTTTGACATAGCAGCTGTGTCTAAGTGGGATTGAACATCCAAACCTTTTTGATGATATTGAAAAACTTGTCCTGGCTGTCTTTCCTGTCCTGAGGAGACGTAAGCAATTGACATGAAGCAGCTCAACACTTCAGTTTGAAAATTATCAGTTTTACCTTAGTGGCAGCCCTGCCAGATCAAGCGAGACCTCACCATGCATTGACCAAGATAAGGGAAGACAGCTTTCTTTTCTCACTCAGGCCTGCCTAAGGAAAAGTCACTTGCAATCCACTTCTTCCTGGATAATTAGTAACAAACCCCCACTGCAGAGAACCTATTTCAATCTCTAGCCAAGTACCCTTCTGGTGAGTAGGTTTCTTATTCTAGAAACAGAGGATCAAGCAGGGATGTGTGTATTAAAGGGAGTGAATAATGCACACAAAGTGCCAAACAATAAGTTCAAGTCTCTTCTTGGAGAGAATCTGATGGAAGTGAAGATAATCTCTCTTAGCAACTTCCTGGGAAATGACACATGACTTCTCCAGACCTGGAACACAGAAGGAAACACATCCACGTGTAGGTAACAGCCAGAGATTGAAAAATCGTGCCCTGTGGACGTCAGTGAGAATTTTGCTTTTGAGATCAGTGAAACCAGCATTTTACCAATGTCCTTTGGAAGTCTTGTGAGTGCAGCAGGAACCATAGTATCCTTCAGTGATGCTCTCAGAGCATGCTTTTAAGCTTCACCACATTCCCACTGGCACAAGTTTTAGTACAGCTATTTTAGAAGCTGGTGAAATGGAGGCAAAAGATGCCATCACCTGTCCAGTTAGGTCAGTGCTGGGTTGAGGAACAGATCCCCAGACTAACTCATCCTACTTCTAAGCATCCTCTCAACTGCCAGAGCATGGTTTTTAAGACTGACCTGTGAAACGTGTCCTTATACTGCCCTTTCTTTCTGAGAAGAGCTCTGGAAAAGATGTTTTGTACCTTATAATCACTCTGTTCATACCTTCTGGCAGGCACTAACGTGTTTAGTTTGACTTCTGGTCTCCCCAAAAAAAATCCTCCTCTAGACCTCGCTGTATCAATTCATTCAGCTGTGCTAAATCACCAGACCTTGCTGACAGTCCTGGCTGGGCATTTTTCATCCTTGCTTCTCAGTTTAAGTCTTCTGTCCATATAGCTCTGCTGGTGAGTGGCATCATAGGAGTTCTCCAGACAAATTTGGCTTAATTCAAACCACCTTTATTGTCAATTTTAGTTAATCCAGGTGACTCCAGGGAGCACTCATACAATCCCTTCTGCCAGCAGAGCTCCAGCCAGGGTGCACAAGGACCTTGAGCCAGTGCTGCTGCTTGAACAGTGAAGGTCTGTCCGTGCTTTTGCTCTCCAGGCCAGGTTGGAAGAAGCTGCAACTTGCCAGTAAACAGCCTGAAATGTGCCTTGGCCCACTGTCCAGAGAGGCAAATCCAACATATGGTCTCTGGGTGTGATGCAAATCTGGGATGAGTTGAAAGTAGGAGGGATGCAGACAATCCCACATTAAAGAATAACCGGTCCATATGTTTCCTCTCTCCTTTTTCTGTATGCTAAAGGACTTCAGTCAGGAAACATGGTGGGGGCTTTTTACCTTGAGAGCTGGGATTTGTGGTTCTCAATTGAGTCTTGGATGCACGTGTGCAAACAAAGAACAATGCACCTTCCCTGGATAGCTATTTTTAGGGTCTTGGTTGCAAGACAGTTATAGTGTTGTACTGATGAATGTGAGTAACGGTTGCAATATCATTGTAGAATTAAAAGTGTACAGCTTTTGGGGGAGGCATTGTGTCTTTTATGTGTTCACACAGAGTCTCATAGGCAACTAAAGAAAGAAGAAATAAATTTGTCATCATCTAAAGCACGTAACTTCACGGTGGAAGTAGGGGCAGATTTTGGTTTCATTTACAGCAATGCAGATCCCTCAACAGGGTTCATTTTAGATTTGCACAATGTAATTGGAACAGGGTCCATTCAACACAAGGAAAAAAGAACAAAGCAAAATTAATATAAAGAATTCTGTGCTTACTTACAGCTCTCGGTGTTAGCCCCAGCCACCTTGTCTGTGCTACCAAAGTGAATTCAGATAAATATGCCCTAGATGAGAAAATAAAAGATGAGTCTGTTAATCAAGATTGCAATATCTGTAGGAAAACAGAAAGTAGCTGAGAGGTTTTTGAGCATTCATCAGGGACAGACAGCGTTGCCTGTAGGGGCAAATTTGCAAGTCAGTGAGAGGAAATTTAATCTTTTCAAAGATCAGATCTATAAAAAACCTCTTTCTTCTTGGATTCCGTATTAGAGCTTAAAGAAATCCTCCTTTCTCTGCAGCATATGGCAGAAGTATGTAGCACACAGAAACAGAGGAATGAGACTTCAGTTGGAAACCCCAACGTTTTACATTTTCACTGACAATTTCAAAATTAAAAATAATCTGCAGAAAATGAAAGCCTTTTGGATCTTTGCAGGAGAAAACTGTTGAAAGGGCATTGATTTGGGGTTGGGCAAAACTCTTTTTTTCTTTTGACAATGTAAAAATATGAAGTCAAAATAAAATCGACTGACAAAGTTCAAGAAAATGGGAACCAATAAATCTTCATGTGAAATGTTAATAAATATAAATTAACTGTAGTGCTTGAGGAAGCATTTTAAAAGAATTGGTTTTATTTCTTCTGAGGGGACATCTTTGTGTGACCTACCAGCAACCTATCAGTGAAGGGGTGGTACTTCCAAAATGGGAGGAATTGTTCTTCCCCATCGTTTTAGCGTTATCAAGGGTCTCCAGAACAGGATTCACCTGGATGATTTGATCTTCCAGGGATTCCTACAAAAAGAAAAGTTAGCATCAGTAGGATGCTCAAGACTGAAGACAATGTTGAGCACAACTACTCCTCACCATCCAAAGCAACCCAGTAGATACATTTTCTGTCAGTCAGCTCCCACAGAAAGCTGGATTATTGCTGTGAGCAGTGCTTCCTTTTCAGGTTCAGCCCTACCAAAGGCTCTCCACAGAGGTCCTGCCTTGTGGATTTGGGCCAGGCAGGAGTCTGGCTAATCTCCCCAGTTCCAAGAAGCAACACCAAATGCAAAATGTACCACAGTTTTCAGTGCTTAGTACTTCAGTCTTCTTCCACAAAAGAGTTTTTGGGATGTGCCAGGATTGAGAGCCCCACAGGGGAATGGTGGGGCAGCGCAGGGATCTGCAGGCAGAAAGCGAGGAGGGAGGAGTGAGTGAGGTTTATTGCTTGGAGGAGGAGGAAGGTTATTCCAAGGATAGAGGGCAGCATAAGACAGGCTGGGAATGCGTGTAGGGTAGGGACAGCCTCGGGGGGAGAAGTTGTGGAGGAGGAAACAGGCATAGAGGTACAAGCTGGGACATGACAATCCCGAGCTCTGGTGTTGAGGAAGCTGAAAGGAGAAATAGGAAGAGAGCAAAGGAATCCCACAAGGCTAGAATAACAGGATTTTTGCTGCAAGGCCAAATGTAGCTGCTATTTATGTCTTTGAATTCTGAATTGTTTGACCATAGCAGAGGCAGAGGGGAGAGAAAAAAGAAAAAGTAAAAAAGGAAAGGAGGAGAGGAGAGGAGAGGAGTGGAGAGGAGAGGAGAGGAGAGGAGAGAAGAGAAGAGAAGAGAAGAGAAGAGAAGAGAAGAGAAGAGAAAGCACTGCTCTCAGCCTTAGAAGCTGCAGTGCCTCTGCATGCTGAAGCAGCCGTTAGCATGGAGGGCTTCTTTCTATTTGCTGCCAAACATACTTCTTTGCTATCGTAAGAAAAAAGACCAGGTCTCCCTCCCTGATTATTGATGCTTACGTCACTTTTATTATTTGGACAACTTGCTCTTCAGAATGTTTTATCCAGATAAACCCCTTTGTACTATGTTTTGTTTTCGCAGGTGGCAGGAAATAAAGTGCTGGAAAATCCCACCTGGCCAAGGATCCCTGAGGCTGCTCTACAGCGCTGTTCTCTCAAGAATCTCTGTGCTCTCTGCAAACACTGTGATTATTCCTCCCACTGCTATTTATTTCAGTTTCCAGACCACCTGCAGGCCCCCAGAGCTCTGTACAAGGGTAGATTCGTTGCAGCCATAGATCAGTATCACCCCCTGTTTTATGAATGGGAAAGAAGAAATGCAGGGAATTCATTTGAAGACAGAGCAGAGCAAAGCAGAGAACTCAAATGTCCTGGTGCTTTGCCACTTGCTCTTAACAAGTGACAGACAGACAGGGACAAGGAGCTTGGACATGAGCTGACATTGGAAGATTTAAGTCACACACCCAATTTACTGGCTCTCTGAGTCAGGACCGGTTCCTGTCCTGCTGTTACCCCATACTGCTTTGCCATTCCCCTCTGCCTTTTCAAATCATAGATCCTCATGTGGGTGTAGTGCTGACATAGGTTGTCCAGGATGCTGGCCTCATTCAGGAAGGTCATATTTGCCGTGTCCTCAATCTGGTTGAACTTGGACGGGTTCATCATGCACCATTCCATCCATCTGCTGGACATTCCTCATGGTCTGCAGCGTTGGGGAACAGGAAGAAGGTGGTGTTACCCCAGATAGGTCTCCATGGACCACATGGGAAGACAGTCTCTTGTACACACTTCAAGTCTTGTTTCAGCTGCCACTGCCCCTGGCTGGTGGCCTCAGGAAAGGAATCCCACAAACCACCTGACCCATAGAGCAAAATAGGTCTGGACTCAGATGTTGCATCTCTTGGGGAAGTAGGCTGCTGCTTTCCTGTTGAACCCATAAGGTAGAGCTTAGCTGGTTGGTTCCCATCTTCACCATGACTTTGTCATCCTTTTCAGACTGGATCTCCCCAGCAAGGAAACGCCGTTTCGCATCCTTCACCCATAGGATGTCTTGATGTTATCAGGAACCTGTCACTGGCAACCTGCCTATAGCCAAGGAGGGCCTTACTCCCATCTTTTCTTCCTGAACACCATAAGATCCTAAAGCCCAATTCTGGTGAGGGCAGTTCTTGGAAGGAAGGAGCCAGTGGGATTGCAGGAGCACTGAGGGTGTTGGTGTTTCCCAGAGAAACCCATGAAGTACCTCTAAGTCAGAGCAACCCCAGAGCTTCTCACTCCCTCCCTGGGGTAAGGCAGCCCCTGTGCAGGTGCCTGCTGTGTAGTCTGGGCAGGGACCCTCTTAGTGTGAAAGGCAACAGCAGTGCACAAAACAGCACAAACACAGGCACAGCTGTGAAAGAGGTTCAGAGGAACCTGAAAGAGAGGACCTGGTTCATCAGCTCTTGTCCTCAGCCATCAGAAGCCACCAGGATCATCCAAGAGAGTCCATGGCACATCCACTTCACATGCTCTTCGGTTTTCGCCCTCGTCACAACCTGAGAAGTATACCTGTGGCAAAGCCATTCCGCAGGAGGGAGTGGGGGAGTTCAAGGACATGACTCATGTCCCAAGGCTTTGCATTTTTTGGGACCTGTTCCATGTTGGGAGCAGACTATGTCCCACACTCCAGGCAGTCTTCCTTCCCCCACCCACACATCTGAACTAGCTTTAATGTTGTCAAGGCAACAGTCAAACTGCTGATGGTGAGTAGTCTTTGTCAGTGTCCAGCTACCTAAAGAGGTGCCTCCTGGGGACCTGTGATACCCGCTGGACTTGTTGCTCCCTGCAGAGGCCAAGCTGATTTCATCACTGCTCTGCATTGCTCAGATTAAAGGGAACACGGGCTACGCGGTGGCTTCGTTTCGCTGTACGGACACACTGCCCACGCCAAGGGCTGTTCTCCTTTCCACCTCTGCAGCCCCAAGCAATGCTCTGCACCAGCTTTGTGAGTCACCCTAGAGTCAATCTGGGGTGGCAAGGGGATTCCTTGTCAGCAGGGTCTGGTTTGAGAGGCTTCTGCTTGGGCTGGAGTCAGAATGGCTTGGCACTGGTTAGAGATGATGATGGTGCTGGCCCTTCTGGAGATCTCATTTTCCCCACTGTCCTCCTGAAAACCTTGGTGGGCTAAAAATGTGTGTGTGCAAGGACTCCAAGGCAGCAGTGCCACAGCTTTGGAAACCCATTTCAGGGCTCAAGAAGGTCCTGGTGTAACACTATCGATTACAGTCTGCTGCTCTGGGATTAATTTCACCCATAAAGCAGGAAGGAGAGACTTCCCTCTGCCTATTTCCACTTCTGATCGCGCAGAGATAAGGAACGAGAACAGCTCAGCAGTCATTTCCCCCCTCAATCTATACAGTTAAATCTATAGAATTGATGACTTTAGGTGACCATATTTGCAGTGTGGTTTTGGGAATTGATTCTGTGGCTCCTTTCCACAGAGGGCTCAGGACTACACTGGATCTGTCACCTCCCTGAAATATGTGGACTAACGTGGTCTCTGAAACAGAGCCATGAAATGTTAAACCAAACACCTACAGAAGATAAATGCATGTGACTGAAAATAGTCCATACTTGCATCAGACAGAGTTTCTTGGGTGCAGGTCTCAGACGTTTATGGAACTTTAAATCTTTATGTCTCACCTTCCTTTTACAGCTGTGGAAACTGAGGCACAGTGTGATAACAACTTACATCTCCAGAGTTGTCCACCCATTGTCAGTCCAGTCTTTGGCAGACAAAGGAGCTACAAAAAAATCTGTTTTAAACATTCTGGTTCTTCAGTCTGAGGTCAGTAGGAGTGACTGGTGCTTAGCTTCTCTAAAGACAGCCCTAAGCTGTGTTGGTTAGAGACAATATATGTTTTTAAAAGCTTAGGAGTAATGTAGTCCCAAAAGCCTTGGGTGAAGGAAGCAGTAAGGACATGCCAACAGCTGGGGGTGAGTTAAAATTCATGATCACATGAAATTTAATAAACTTACAGTTGAAATACCTGTGAGTTCCAGTCTACCTGTTATAAAACACTGAATAGAACAATGCAGACAGGTTTCATGTTGACCTGCAGGCACCGTGCTTTTCTCTTTCTGCCTCTGCTTGCAGTTTCTGCCCCATGGAGGTATAAGGTCCTTGCTGGTCTGCACCCCACACCTCTTCCCAGCCATCACACACAGCAAATACCTACCAGGCTCAACCCATGATCCTGGAAGGTGTGTCTTGAGAAGGTCTGGCCAGGCTCTTTCATAGCTGTCCAAAGGGCCTGAGCCAGCTCTTAGGCTTTAGAAAAGACGACACATTCCTTATCCATAAGTTGAGGGGATTGTAGTGCTGGCAGCCTGATTGGGAAAGCTTTGGTCCCTCAGGAGGAATCAGACAATGCTTTGTTTCACGGGGATTTCTCCTTTTCTTTCCTTTCCTTGTAGGGTGCACTCAGCTGCTGGAGTAGAGAGACAAGAGGCTGAAAGAGAGAGCCCATCCAATGAAGCCTTCGTTCCAAGATGTCTTTGGCTGTGCCCTTCTTGCCAAGGAGGACTGGTGGAGTTCATCGGTGAGAGGAGCTGATCTTTGGCAGACAAACCTCAGACTGAATTCTTGGCAGGAGCAGCCACATAGGTGACCTGACTGCCTTTTGGTGAAATTAAAGTTTCATTTTCAAATGATTTCTAGACCCCATGTTTATGATGAATAAATTCTGTGTGTTTGCTACAAGCAGAGAGGATAAATCCTATTGTATCTCCCTTGTTTCAGTTGCTCAGTGGTTGTGAACTTCCCTGAAAGACAACTGCTTCTGTATCAGCTTTTAGTCTTTCTCTGCTGTATTTGCCTCAGCTGGAGTGTCTGGGATGTGGTTACTCTGCAGGTATCACCATTATGGGTGTTTCAGGTGAATACACTTGGGATAGAGTTTCCAAGCAGGAAGATTCAGATAAACAGTTGCTTTGAGGTGAAAATTAGAGAGTTCACGTTACACCCACCTCTTGAATTTGTAACTGACTATTCACCCGGAAAATCTGATTCCATGAACTCAGCGTGTCCCGTCAGGAGCAGGATAATACCACAGAAACCATGACCAGCTGGAGTCTTGAATATTGAGAATTGTGATTAACTTCTCAGGAATGTATCCAGAGCAAGTCTTCTTTTCTGGGCTTTTTTAGGTAATTATTTCAAACCTTGAATCTGTGAGTGAAGATTATAAACAGTTCTCAGGCAAATATCTTAAAGAAAGACGTGAAATGTGTCAAATAAATAATGGGTTCTGACCTGTTCACTGGTGTGTAACGTGCAGAAATGGCTGTTCTGACCACACAGGAGGAGTGAGCTGCAAAGGGAGCAATCGGATCTCGCCATGAGGTGATACAGGTCAAAATGGCAATCCTTAAATAGCCCTGAGCTCACTCAACCCAGGGACAGCTCAGCGACAGCTAGAACTCAGCTGAATTGCTTCCTGAGTAACTAGGGTGGCTCTTGCTGGGTTTAATGAAATGTCATCACAGTTTTCATAGCACAGGCCCCATCCTGTATTGTCCCTGGCCACACTGTTCTCCAGCACATCACCACACTCTGTAAATCCCGCTGTGACAACCTGGGTTGGGCTGCAGCTGGTTCATCCAGCCACATCCCGCCACAATGATTGTATTATCTGCTGAGGAGGTTTTTGAAGGTTCTCTTAGAAACTGAAGGAGACGTGTTCTGCAGTGACATGTCCTGATAGCACTGCACAGCGAGCTCTGCAGGCAACGGATCGTGGGGAGGGAGTTGTCTGCTAGGCAGGATGTTTGCCTTTGGCGTGAGCTCAGTTTCGTGCTCTGACACAGATTTCTTCAGCTTAAGTGAGACTAAGAGTCCAACTTTCCTGCCTGAAGGCATGGTGGGGAGCATAACTGTGTTTCAGTTTGGAAAAGAGTCTTCAGATAAGGAGCAAATCATAGAATCATCAAATGGTTTGGGTTGGAAGGGACCTCAAAGATCATCCAGTTCCAACCCCCCTGCTGTGGAACAGGGTTGCCAACCACTAGATCAGGCTGCCCAGGGCCCCATCCAACCTGGCCTTGAGTGCCTCCAGGGATGGGGCATCCACAGCTTCTCTGGGCAACCTGTTCCAGTGCCTCACCACCCTGAGTGAAAAATTTCCTCCTAATATCCAACCTAAATCTCCCCTCTCTTAGTTTAAAACCATTTCCCCTTGTCCTGTCACTATCTGCCCGTGGAAAAAGTCTCTCTTCCTCCTGTTTATCAGCTCTCTCCAGGTATTGGAGGGCTGCAGTGAGGTCTCCCTGGAGCCTTCTCTTCTCCAAGCTAAACAAGCCCAGCTCTTCTTCCTAAGAGAGGTACTCCAGCCCTCTGACCATCTTCCTGGCTCTCCTCTGGACCCTCTCCAATAGCTCAACATGCTTCTTGTGCTGGGGGCTCCAGGCCTGGACACAAGACTCCAGACAGGGCCTCAACAGGGCAGAGCAGAGGGGGACAATCCCCCTCCTCACCCTGCTGCCCACCCCTTTTCTGATGCAGCCCAGGACACAGTTGGCTTTCCGGGCTGCAGTCCACACTGCCGGCTCATGTTGAGCTTCTTGTCCACCAGCACCCCCAAGTCCTTCTCAGCAGGGCTGCTCTCCATGAGTTCTTCTCCCAGTCTGTCCACATCCCTGGAATTGCCCCAACCCAAGGGCACAACCTTGCACTTGGCCTTGTTGAACCTCATAATAGAGACCGTGTGGAAGAAAGGCTCTGAGCTCTCCCTCTGAGCATTGCCAGGGATCCCAGGCTAGATCCAGTAGCTCAGGTGTCCATAATGACATTCCCAGTTACAAAGAAGGGGTTTGCAAACGTCTGGAGGGCAGGGAGTGGGACAGGGAGTGGGACAGGGAGTGCAAAACTCACTGCAGAGCCTCAGCCTTTGCGCTGTGGTGACAAAGCTGTGGAGTAACAAGGAACTTGGTTCAGATGCTGCCTTTTGGGGTTGCATTTCAATAGCAGCAGCAAACTGATCTGTGGTGGTTAGGAGAGGAATGGTATCCAGGTCAGAAAGCCCTGCTGCAGGATCACAGGGTTATATAAAGATCTGGCCTAGGAGATGGTTTTGTATTTATTAGTCATTTAAAAAATAATGCTGGTTCTGTAATGAAAGCTGGCTCCTCATTCTCAGCTGTTGTCTGTTGCTTGCTTGGGGAGGATCAGTGTGTTCCTGTGAGGGCTGGAGGGTATCGGCTGTACGGAGACACAACCAAGTCTCTAACCAAACAAGGGCAGATCGCTGCTCAGGAGACACAGAGGGTCTGACCGGGAAGAGGCCACTTGCTTTCAAATCCCACAAGGTGCTCAGCGAGTCGTGGGTCCTGCAGAAGACAGTCTGAGCAGTTACAGCATCACAAACTCTACGGGGAAGTGTGTGCACATGGAAGTGAAAGTCTTTCTGGTGTCCAACTTCTCAGTGTTCAGCTTTCCACCTGTAGGACCTTTTGAATGCAAGGAATTACGGAGGCCAAGCAAACAGCCCCAAAACTTCTGAAGGTTCTTTTAAAGGAAAAAGAAGAGGAAAAAATCCCCACAAACCTCTGGCACGTGGCATCAAACTGGCCGTGCACAGACCATTGGCATGGTTGGGAATTTCTAATCCATAGCACAGACTTTGGCCGCTTGAGCTCATGGAGACAAGGACACCAGTAAAACCACAGCCCTACCCTTCACCATGGGCTGTGATGGCCATGATCTCAACATGGGCAGTCATAGAATCATGGAATGGTTTGAGTTGGAAGGGACCTTTCAAGGCCATCTAGTCCAACCCCCCTGCAGTGAGCAGGGACATCTTCAACCAGATCAGGTGGCTCAGAGCCCCGTCCAACCTGACCTTGAATGTTTCCAGGGATGGGGCTTCTACCACTTCTCTGGGCAACTTGGGCCAGTGAATCAACAGCTTCATTAGCAGATCTGCAGGGCCTTCACCATGTGTGTTTGGGAGATCACCAGCTGGAATGCTTCATGTGGTGGGTACCTCCTCTTCACTTTACTTTGCCTGTGACATTCAGGAGCAGAACAGACAAGCTGGAGCAGGCAGGAGGAGGCTCTGCCGTTCCTCCTCCCCTTCTTTCCCTTTTCCCAGGTAGCTGCGTACCTCAGCCTCAGAAAAATGGACCACGTGGACCTCCAACCTGCTCAGAGTGACACACAGAACCTGAGTACATATTTTTATATATCTAATCTGCAAATATAAACTGCCCCAGTTAAAACAAATCTGCTTGGAGGATCACACCAGCTGGACGGTGCTGCCCAGGGGCTGTGCTGGTGAGGAGGGAGCTGCTCCCACCAGCTTGTCCAGGACAGACCTCAGAGCAGTGGAGTGGCTGGAAGGAGATGGCACAATGAGATGTAATTACTGAGGGGCCTCCTCTGAAAGCTGATTACCCAATCAGTGAGTGTATGAGATGTCAAGCAGTTGAAACAGAGACGAATATCGCCCCGGGGCTTCGCAAAAATTATCTTCATCTCCTAGGGTCAGGTGGAATATGCATGTTGAACTCTCTTTTTAGCATTTCCTAAGCGTGGCTTTCAAACAAAGGCTCTTAAATACACATTTTAAACAAAGACACTGATTTCTGTTGAAATGCTGTCCTCAGCTGTGATAATCGGAGGCGCTGAAGCAAGGTGAGCAGCCGTCTGGCAGCCCTCCCAGCCCAGGAAACCACAGGAGAACCAGAAAATTCATCTCCTCCTCTAATTAAGTTGCACATGGACTCCTTGACAGCAAAGTGGCATCCAGAGGCTCAAGACCCCATGATTTATGTGGGTTTTCTTGTGTTTTCATGGGGTTTCTCTTCCCTACATGATTCATGAGATACTTCTCTCCTTAGCCTTTGTCCTGCTTGGTGCCACGGAGCAAGATCCCACGTGATTTATACAAAATTATGTGGGTTTTTCGCTAAGTCTAAGGTTTCTCCATCGCTCTGTTGTGCCTTATCCCCAAATACACCATAGATTTCTCTGTTTCACTTCCTTGAATTACACATTCAGGGATTAAAGGAATAATTGTTACTGGGCCATGTCTGGAAAAAAAAAAAAGGCTTTTTGGCCATAGGTGGTTGTAGTTTCTGCAGCTGAATAAATCAGTGTCCCATAACTGACAGAGGATAATGGATTTAATAAATAGCTCTGATTAAGTCTGATGTTATTTTTAAATAATTTCAAAAACTGTTACTCTAATCCCTCCGTGGCTGGCAGAAAGGATGCTGCTTAGAAGTTAAAATTAGTTCCTTAACGTTCAGCCTGGTGTGGAGTTACAGGCCCTCCAGGGCTGTGCTGGTTTTCTGGGGAATCCTCTTACACCATCTGCCTAACGGACGTTAACAACTGCATTTGGCAAGGAAAGGGCTCCCACAGCTCCCACCGCTCCCTGTTCCCCTGCCCGGGCTCAGTTAGCTCAGCAGGAGCTCCCACCGAATCCATCCCAGCTGATGGGATCATCTGTTGGTGTTACACTTCGTGGTGTTACCCACTTCACAAGCTCTCTTCTCGCACAGTAATTCCCTTCTCCTTAATTCCTAGGGAAATCCCAGCTCTGCCAGGCATCTTTATCAATAAATATAGACCCCTTCTGTATAATAGCAATGGGACTTCTCTTCTCTTCTCTTCTCTTCTCTTCTCTTCTCTTCTCTTCTCTTCTCTTCTCTTCTCTTCTCTTCTCTTCTCTTCTCTTCTCTTCTCTTCTCTTCTCTTCTCTTCTCTTCTCTTCTCTTCTCTTCTCTTCTCTTCTCTTCTCTTCTCTTCTCTTCTCTTCTCTTCTCTTCTCTTCTCTTCTCTTCTCTTCTCTTCTCTTCTCTTCTCTTCTCTTCTCTTCTCTTCTCTTCTCTTCTCTTCTCTTCTCTTCTCTTCTCTTCTCTTCTCTTCTCTTCTCTTCTCTTCTCTTCTCTTCTCTTCTCCCCTCCTCTCCTCTCCTCTCCCCTCCCCTCCTCTCCTCTCCTCTCCTCTCCTCTCCTCTCCTGTTCTTTTCCAGCACCTACCTTTCTGAGTGAGTGGTCCCGTTTCTTGGCTGAAAAGAGTCACTGAAGAACATTTTCCCTTGAAAAACCCCACACAGAGGGAGAAGTTTCCTGCCCTCTGTAACCTTACAGAAGTGTGAGGTGTGAATAGTCTATTTGCTCAACCAAATAAAAATTCCTAGAACTAGGATTACAGGAATGGAGATGTCCCACAGTGCAGTAGGTTACCATGGCAGAGTTGGTAATTATCAAACCCACTTTAATGAGCCAAATTCCCAGGTATTTGGGAGAAAATTAAGCTGCTTTTATGACAGGCTTCCCTCCTCCTGGTACCAGCCCATCGCAGAACCCTGGGACGTTCCTGTACCGACCACAGCAACAAGGCACTGAACTGGGAACCAGTTTGCCCTGAGGTAAACTCACTCCTGGCACAAAGCTGCCCTGGCTGAGCTAATCTGGTGAGAAACAACAAGAGTTCAATAGGTTCAGCTTTGCGTGTGCAGAGCGAGGTTGGGCTGTAGCTGCTGGCGACACAAGATGTGACACCTCTCCTCCTTGTCTACCAGCTCTAATGATCCCACGGCCACAGCAGGAGCTGTTTCAACCAAATTGATGGAAAACCCTACTTCTTTCTTTATTTTTGTGGTTTGTTTTCCCTTCGAATGAGCTGTCTGAACTGACGCATCCCCATCGCTCCTCAGCTGCAGAGGAGCAAGGAGAGAAAAGCAGAGGACGGGGAGGAAAGCAGAGGACGGGGAGGAAAGCAGAGGAGGGGGAGAAAAGCAGGACCATTTTTTGAGGCTGCTACATTAAATTAGGGGAAACAACAAGCTGCACTTTGAGCCTCAGGAAATCCAGCTGTGGAGCTCGGCTTTGCCATGGCTCAGCAGTAAGACAGGGATAACAATAAATCCCTTCTCCCACCTTCTGCACGTCCTGATTAGATAGAGTGTCACGGACGGGGGCTGTCACTTATTATCTGCTTGTTTAGTGCCAGGCACAATGCAGCTCTGATCTCGACTCAAACCCGTGGCTGCTGCACGAACAATAGGACTGAAATGAATCTCATGGCTGGTGGTGGGGAGGTCACCGGCTGCCTGATGTCTGCCTCGCTGGGAGGAACTGGTGTGGGCTGCAGAGTCAGCGCTGCCTCCTCCATCCAGGATCCTGCACTGGGAAGATGCATCCCAAGTGAAAAAGGAGGAATTTCCAGGTTCCATCCCTGCCACACCTGGGAATCACCCGGCATCCCCCAGCAGTTACCTCAGCAGCTGGTTCAGGAACCCACGTGGAGATTTCCTTGGTGTTACTGTAACTAATAAGTAAAATTAATTTGTTGGTGTTAACTTAATGGACTACATTAGAGCTGATGGAGCACATATGCTGTCTGAGAGCAGGCGTTCAGGGGGTTGGCAGGAGTCCCCACCTTTGCTCACTCTCTGCCAGGTGAGGTTTCCTTCCACAGAAGGATTGCTCCAACCAGCTGCTGTGGCCGTGCAACCTCCCCCGATG
>NW_010330687.1:15039-15350 GCF_000700745.2 Antrostomus carolinensis
GCCACATGCTGACATCTTTCCTGACCAGCACCTTTCTCTGCATGCAGTGAGGATAAATCTATTAAAGAAACATGAAAAAAAGAGAAAAAACAGAGGAGGAAAAATCAATACTTTTATATTGGGGCTTAAAACTGGTATTTTCAACTGGTATTTTCAAACCTGCCACCAGTCCCAGTCTAACTAACCCACAGTGCCTTGGCAGGAGCACGGGGCGAAGGGTGGGAGAGAAAATAACCTCTGCACTGGAACTACAGCTTTTCATACCTGTCACCATGTAGATTTTCAGCTCGAGTGCACAAGGCTGAGCTCAG
>NW_010330687.1:15478-16746 GCF_000700745.2 Antrostomus carolinensis
GGGGGGTTTTGTTTTTTCCCTTTCCTCTTGGGCAAATATCCATCTGCCCATGTCCTCAGCATGGGGCTGAAACCATCCCTACTCATCCTCTGCCTGCTCGTGGGGCGGAGCGCTCACCGTGCCACTTCTGATGCCATCAGAGACTGAAGCGAAAGCCGGGGAGGGGGTTGCTAATCAAATTTCACGTGTTTTTCTCTCCCCATCCTCTCCCTCTGTGAGCGCTGGCAGTGACAGAGCAACTGAACAGGATGGGTCTGATTGCGCTTGGCAGGTGGAGACGGAAGGGAAAGGGCAGAGAGGGAGAGAGCAGCCAGGATAAGGATAAACTCCTCGCAGCCTCCTTGCGCATCCGTATCCCGCAGCACCTCGGGCACCAGAGCTCTCCAGGCAGAGGAGCAAACGCTGGGGGCTTGGCCTTATCTTGGGGCGTGATTTTAAGCCAATTTAATTAAACTACTTGGCAAGGTTGTGAGAACTCATCTATTTCAGCTTGAACCAGGCCTGTTTTGATTTAGCATTGGCTGATTAGGAATTAGCGGAAACAAACCGCTCAGAAAACAAAATTAGAGAGTGCACACTAACTTTTGCAGCAGATTAAGTTGAATTAAAAAGCAATTGAAATGTAATTTTCCTGTCTCAAGCAGCCAAGAAACAAGATAATGCAACCGGTGGCACTTGAAGCTTAAAAATCCAGGATCTAGGATTAGCACAACTGGCTTTTGAATGCCCACAAATAGCAGATTTATCTGAAGGTTTTCTCTCAACACCCCCCAACCCATCGTCTTCTGTTCATACAACTTGTTTTATTTGCCTTGAAAAGGAGAATTGGTATGACCCTGGGATTTGAATCCATGACTTAAAGCAGCCTGGGTATGGCACAGGGTATTTCCATAGGTATTTCCATGCTGGAAATAACCACACAGTGAATTAGTTGTTCCCTGTAACTCGTATCATGTCGTTTGGAATGGGTCCTGTGTACATGGTTGGCAGGTGCAAGGGACCAGGCACTGCTCCTGGGGTGCAGAGGGTGCAGATCCCAGTGGTGGGTGCTGCTTCCTCCTCCCTCTGTGATGGTTTCACTGGGCTGGCCCTTGGCTAGCAGCCAACACAGCCCTTCACCCACTGCCCCCCACCCCCAGGGGATAGGGGAGAGGATTGGGGGGCAAGGAAAAGGAGACTCGTAGGCTGAGATAAGAACAGTTTAATAATAGAAATAAAATAAAATAAAACCTAAAAGAATACTAATATTAAAATAGTAATGATAATAA
>NW_010330688.1:0-9932 GCF_000700745.2 Antrostomus carolinensis
CTCCAGCCTCTCCTTCCCCAGTCTGGATGTGTCCCCAGGGTTTCCATGTCCCATGTGCCAAATCTGGCACTTGCACTTGTTAAAATTCATACAGTTGGTGATTGCTCAGCTCTCTAATTTACTTGGAGAGTGGACTTGTCTTAGGCTGGGTAGGTTGCTTCATAAATCCAAAGAGATGAGCAGGTTCTGCAGCTGAAAAGGCCACCCGCTGCAGAAAGAGATGTGGTTCAAACAATTGCTCATCACACAACCCCAGCAGGGACAGAGCAGACTGAAGGTTACACCTCCCTCATCTCATTGCTCTCCCAGGCTGAACATCTGACAGGGAGTCAAGGATGGGCCAACAAAAGTTTCTTCTTGAGGGGAAAACTATTTCCACAAAAACTGTATTCAATGTGAAGACAGACATGAGATACACACCCGCTGCTTCTGTTCCTCTGTGCGGACATCGCTGCGAACGTTGGCCCATGGAATGTCCTCAGGCCACCAGATGGGCTTGCAGCTTTCCTTGCCCCAACCTGGTTTCCCGCGACCTGTGGAATATTTCAGCATCTCTGGGATGAAAGCTCGCAGCTGTGCCTGAAACAAAACCACATCAGAGGGTTAAAAGTTTTTTAGGAATTTATATATCTGGTTGTTTCGATGTGCATAGTACAAAGTTATGACATTTAACTTCCATCCTGTTGGAACTATCAACTGGAAGAGGCCTGAATGCTTAAGGAAGATGGACAAATATTTTATCTTCTCCCAAGACTCATCTGAGAACAGCTTGGTAGCATGTGGAAGAAGGGAAAGAAAAGCCAATTACAACAAGAAAGCACAAACACACACTGTATTATCACACTTCATGGTTCAAACACTGCCATGAAGAGAGTTAGACAACCTGAAAGGGAGAAAAAAAATCAGAATAATGCAGAAAAACCCCACACTCAATGTCCCCACAGCCACGGGAAGTCAGACGTGAGCTGATGGACATTTTACACAGATGCCCAAGGAAGTTGTGGCTGCTCCTTCCTGGAAGTGTTTGTGGCCAGGTTGGATGAGGCTTTGAGCAACGTGGTCTAGTGGAAGGTGTCCCTGCTGCTGGCAGGGGGGTTGGAACTGGATGAGCTTTAAGGTCCCTTCCAATCCAAACCAGGCTATGATTCTACGATTCTATGCTGCAAAGAGGATGGAGCTTCAGCGAGTCACTCCAATGTAAAAAACCCCACCTCACACACACACTTCTCCACCCCTGCAGAACATAACACGCACTGGACTAATTTTCTGAATCTATTTTTGACTTTTGCCAGGGTGGGGACACCTTTCAACTTGATTTTACTTCTCCTAAGCACTCAACTAGTGACCACCTTTACCATCAGGAGACAATACCTTCAAAATAGACTTGGTGTCACCAAGAGCAAGTAATATCCTTGGTGTTATCAAAGAAAACACAAAACTCGCACAGGGTTTTATGACATGATTGGTTTTTTTGTACCAGGGACTGCCTGGAGCTTCAGAAAAAGGCTGGTTCAGCTGCAGAAACAGAGCAGGAAGAAAAGGAACACTCATGACCACGTACATCAGAGAAAACCATGTTAATTCAAAGCTAAATAGCTGCATTTAAGAACACCTCCTTGCATCTCCTCGTAGCTTTCATAGTAAGTTCTCTGAGGTTGTGACAGTGCCACTGGGAGTCCTCGGGCCACCTTACAACCCTGAGATCCCTCCAATGTTCAGGGCTGTGGGACACAGTCATGGAAGAGCACGCTGGGGCCAGCACTGGTTGCTGCCACAGCCACGACGTGGTCCCAGCTAGCAGAGCCATGGAGAACTTCTCATCCATCCCTGATCTTCTGCCATAAGAGTTTCCCTTCTTCCCAGCCATGATCCGGTTTCAATAACATCCTGGTTCCAGTCTGGATATTGTATCCATGGATAACTGCATTGCAGTTCTTCCACCCCATGGACATTATAAGCCATCTCAGAGAAGCCATGGCAAACCCTAAATCATAAATGGAGGCACAAAAAACCTCTTTGGTGCCCTTTGTTCCAGCCCAGGCCAAGCCTGTCGTAGAAACACAGAATGGTCTGGGTTGGAAGGGCCCTGAAAGCTCATCCAGTCCCAACCCCCCTGCCAGCAGCAGGGACCCCTTCCACTAGACCAGGTTGCTCAAAGCCTCATCCAACCTGGCCTTCAACACTTCCAGGGAGGAGCAGCCACAGCTTCTCTGCCCAACCTGGGACACTGGCTCACCACCCTCACACCAAACAATTTCTTCCTCACATCTCAGCTCCATCTCCCCTCTGACACTTTCAAGCCATCACCCCTTGTTCTGTCACTCCCTGCCCTTGGTCAAAGTCCCTCCCCACCCTTCCTGGAGCCCCTTCAGGTACTGGGAGGCCGCTATAAGATCTCCCTGGAGCCTTCTCTTCTCCAGGCTCAACAGCCCCAACTCTCTCAGCCTGTCCTCACAGCAGAGCTGCTCCAGCCCTCGCATCATCCTGGTGGCCTCCTCTGCACTGGCTCCAGTAGCTCCATGTCCTTGTGCTGTTGGTGGCCCCCGCACTGGAGGTAGCACTGCAGGTGGGATGTCAGGAGAGCGGAGCAGAGGGGCAGAATCCCCTCCCTGTCCATGATCCACCTTCCACTGCAGGGCCAACAGTCACTCTGACATGCTTCAGGTTCCCTGGTTGAGGTTTTATTAATTCAAATAAACATGCTACGTGCATTGAATTGGTGCAAAACCAGTTAAAAGCTCCTTCCCAGAATCACTATCTGCCAGCCATGCTCCTTGTTACCAGATGGATTAATTACTGGTCCTGGGGAGTTCAGCAGCTCAAGCTACTCAAGACACTTGTTAAGGAGGGTTTGTCTTTAATCCACCAGGGAGACAATCAGCAGCGGCGTTACAACCTGCTCCAGCCCGACGACTTCTCTAATTAGTGCCATAATGAGACCTCACCCGGGCAGCTCGCAGGGCTGCGCCATGGGCTACAGCGCCGAGACAAAGACCCAGCATCTCTCAGGGCACAGCTGGGAGGAACTGGTTTAGAGGAGAAGGGTGTGAGGAGAGGCTGAAGGCACTTGGTTTGTTCAGCCTGGAGAAGAGGAGACTGAGGAGATCTCATGGGGGTCTAGAACTTCCTCCCAAGGGGCAGAGGAGGGGCAGGCGCTGATCTCTTCTCTCTGGCCACCAACGAATGCCAGGAGCAGAGGGAATGGCAGGAAGATGTGGCAGGGGAGGGTGAGGTTGGCCGTGAGGAAAAGGTTCTTGAGGCACCCAGAGGGTGGTGGAGCACTGGCACAGGCTCCCCAGGGAGGTGCTGATGGCACCAAGCCTGACAAGATTCCAGCAGCATTTGGCCAAGGCCCTGAGGGACATGGTGTGAGTGTTGGGCTTGTCCTGTGCAGGGACAGGAGTTGGACTGGATGATCCTTGTGGGTCCTTCCAACTCACAACATTCCATGATTCTATGATTGCTTCATCTGTGGGAGCCATGATGCAGTTTGCTGACTCCATCCATGAATCACGTAAAAAAATCAAACCTCTCTAAAAAAAAAACCCCAAACCAAACCAAAACCAGCAGCTCAACCAACTGCATGGTTGCCAGCTCTGGGAAGGGTTTATACAATCTCTACCATGGAGGGTTTGAGAGAAACTGTAAGAAATGTTTCTTTGACACCCTTTGGTACACAGACTGAGTGTCTTCTAAGTTTTAATACCAAACTCAAGCATTAGTGCTAGTGAGCTAATCCCAATTCTACCATTTGCAATGGCCCAAAGCACAGACAACCACACTCCAGTGCTGAGAACAGTAAGTTGTCCTGCGTGTGGAGCACCCCGCAATGCTCCAGGTTTATGGCCTGCTAAGGAAAGTGGTTTCTAGAAGGGAGCAAAACCTGTGCCTGGGAATTTTCTACCTGTCCCCACAGTTCAGCCTCAAGATCTCCAAAAAGTAACACCATGAAAAAGCAAAGTTGAGTCCATGTAGGACCACAGCTGCATCCGAAAGTGGAAGAGGACACAGCAGCAATTGCAGCAAAGCACCCAGATATTTTGCTCACTGGCCCTTCTTCTTGCAACAGTCAATTTTAGACTAAATGTTCTTTAAGTTTAGAACTTCTAATTAATGATTAAACATTCAGATTAAAAAGCACAGCAGCTGTCAAAGCAGCAACCAAACTGTCATCAGGAATATCCTGCTATGAAAACCCACACGGACCTGACTGAACTTGGTGAGGTCTCACTTATTCAAGGTCAGGCTTGATGGGGCTCTGAGCAACCTGCTCTAGTAAAGATGTCCCTGCTCACTGCAGGGGGTTTGGAGTAGATGACCTTTGAGGGTCCCTTCCAACCCAAATCACTCCATAATTCTCTGATTCTCACTGCCAGGTGCTTTCTGGCAGGCAGGATGAGAGCGGGTTTGTCGCTGTCATAAAGTCATCACAGCAAAGAGAAGGCAGAGGGTCAGCTGGGATGTCCTCAACAAGAAGTGATGGCACTCAGCACCCAGCAGATGCAGGAGATTATGCCTGGCCACAGGAATCCAACCCAAAATTAACTACCTGGTCATCAGTGAAATAAGCAGGAGGTGCTGTGGGACTTAGTCTTCATTAAAATCTTTCTTCTCTTCCACCCTGAAACTGTGGTCAAGTCATAAGAAAAAGTGACTAGTTCTAATGTTTCAAAGAGGTACACCTGGGGACCAGGTTGTCCCTCTCAGGATCATCATCTCCCAGCAGAATCAGGAGATCTGAATGCTGGACATGACTGCTTGTTCTTGCTGGAACCAGGCCCGACGTGGGCTATGAGTTTAAATACTGTAAAAACAGGCAGCTGCCTGCGGGGCAGTTAGATGAAGACACTCATCCCTGCATCCAGGACCTCTCAGGACTCACTACCCTTCCCACTCTGCTGGAATGACCATCCAGTGCTAGAGCTCAGATGCACAGAGACCCGATTCCTAACTCTGGGGCGACTCTACCCCAAGACAAGGATGTTTCCACACACCAATGACCTGCTGGGAGAGCAGAAACACAGGGTGTCACCATATCACAGAATCCCAGAATTGCCTGGATTGGAAAAGCCCTTCATCGAGTCCAACCATGAACCCAACACTGACAAGTCCCCAACTAACCCATGTCCCTCAGCACTGTGTCTACACGACTCTTCAATCCCTCCAGGGATGGGGACTCCACCACTGCCCTGGGCAACCCCTTCCAATGCCTCAGAACCCTTGCAGCAAAGAAATTCTTCCTCACATCCAATCTCAACCAATTGAAACTCATGGAATTGGTCCTGACCCATGGATTCAGCCTGTCCAGATCCCTCTGCAGAGCCTCCCAACCCTCCAGCAGATCAACACTCCCACCCAGCTGGGTGTCCTCTGCAAACTGACTGAGGGTGCCCTCCATCCCCTCATTCAGATCATCAATAAACATGTTAAACAAGACTAACCCCAGTACTGAGCTCTGGGGAACACCACTGGTGACCGGCCACCAACTGGGTTTAACTCCATTCCCCACCACTCTGTGGGCCCGGCCATCAGCCAGTTTCTAACCCAGCAGAGAGAGTGCCTGTCCAGGCCACTGGCAGCCAGTTTCTCCAGGAGAAAAAGAGGTCCCCCCCGCCCCCCCAAGGCCAGGACCAGCCAGTTCCTCCAGGAGAAACCTTACTAAAGTCCAACTAGACAACGTCCACAGCCTCTCCTTCATCCACTTCATCACACCTCTGATGTGGACCAAAAAGGAGCACCAGGAAGCCTCGCACCTGGGTGATAGGATCTAGAAGTGCAGGATTGTCCCTGTCCCTCCACAGAGAAGATCTGACACTGAGTTGAGTAGTTTAGAGGAGGTTGGCTTCTCCTACGTACAAACTGACACGTATATAAAAAGCTATCTGCTGTTTGTGCTAAAGCTTTTTGCAGGGCAGTATGCAAACAGACGTCAAGATGATTTTTAAGAGGCCCAGATAAGCTTTGTTGGCTTCTATAAGCAGATTGCAAATCATAAGGGCATATTAAGTTTAAAAAAAAAAAAAAAAAGTCAGATTAAAGGACAATCACCTGTTCAGAAAAACATAAACAAATTCTAGTGACCTCGGTGAGAGTTGACTGAAGCATCGATGTCAGCGATACTCCTCAATCGTAGGAGTGAGAGACTGAGAACAAGTTTAGGGGCAAAACTCAGCTCTGACGTAGAATCATAGAATGGTTTGGATTGGAAGGGACCTTAAAGCTCATCCAGTTCCAACCCCACTGCCATCAGCAGGGACACCTTCCACTAGACCAGGTTGCTCAAAGCCTCATCCAACCTGGCCTTCAACACTTCCAGGGAGGGGGCATCTACAACTTCCTTGGGCAACCTGTTCCAGTGTCTGACCACCCTCACAGTGAAGAACTTCTTCCTAATATCTCATCTAAACCTCCCCTCTTTCAGCTTAAACCCATTTCCCCTTGTTTTGTCATTAACTGCCCTTATGAAAAGTCCTTCCCCAGCTTTCTTGTAGGCCCCCTTCAGGTATTGGAAGGTGCTATAAGATCTCCCTGGAGCCTTCTCTTTGACATAGTCAAAGTCCATAAAACGATGAGATTTCTCTGTAGAATGGCTTCAGGGTAAGAGCTTCACTGCGACACATTTTTTTCTCTGCACAGTTGAGGTGGGTGATGCTCTCTCCAGCCACAGGTTTATAGAAGCATCTTTGCCTAAGTTAGTCAAACCTTTATTTCCCTTAAGATCACCAGGGAAGCAGAGCAATTAAAAGGAGAGTTATTTTCATCTCCTCGTTGAGGAGCTAAGGCCTCTACCACCTGCCTGCTGACACCTGCAGCTGCTGAAAGCAGAGGATTCATTTTTCCACTCCCCATGACACATCTCTTAATTGTGCTGCCCAATTTATATTTAGAAATATTTCGGTTTTCCATAAGGTTTTGTGCAACTTAGTTGAAAAAGCTCATTTCTGGTTAGCAAATACAAAGAACTAAATTGGCAGCTCTTGGAATCAAGGTTCCTCCAAAAAAATTAAGGAACTTCTAGCAGTGCAACAGGTTGCAGCAACGTAGGAGTCAGAGTTATCACCCACTTTGTCAAAAAAATGTATTTCTAATTGCAACTGTGGCAAAAAAAAAGACAGTGTGGTGTCCTCATCGTATTCAGCATATCTGTGTTTTGTTTCTGTTTCAAGATTGTCTCCAAGTCTGGCAAAAAAACTCTACAGCAACGAAATAATCTCTGAAGCACCACATGCAGCATCTTACTCCTTGAAAATTTTACAAGAAGAAAGACCTGCTGGGTTTTGAAAATTCACCCAGGAGTCTGGAGTTCTTGTCCATGAATTCTATCTAGTGCTCTGTCCTTAAGTGGCCTGCAGCCATTCAAGGATCTCAAAAATTATAAAATCATGGAATGGTTTTTGGAAGGGACCTGAAAGCTCATCCAGTTCCAACCCCCCTGCCAGCAGCAGGGACACCTTCCACTAGATGCCTAAAAGCTCGTGGCGTTGTTTTATTTGGGGTTTTTTGTGTTTGTTTTTTTTTCTGTTTTGTTTTTTTCTCTCAGTTCACTGAACCACAGAATGGTCAGGGCTGGAAGGGACCTCAGGAGATCATCTAGTCCAACCACCCTGCCAAAGATGGTTTCCTACACCAGGTTACACAGGAAAGTGTCCAGGTGGGTTTGAACATCTCCAGAGATGGAGACTCCACACCCTCTCTGGGCAGCCTGTCCCAGGGCTCCAACACCCTCACAGGAAAGAAGTTTTTCCTTCAGCTTGTCTGGAACTCCCGGTGTTCCAGTTTGTGCCCATTGCCCCTCGTCCTGTCGCTGGGCACCACTGAGAAGAGCCCGGCCCCATCCATTTGGCCCCCACATTTCAGATATTTATAGACATTGATCAGATCCCCTCTCAGGCTGCTCTTCTCCAGGCTGAACAGTCCCAGCTCTCTCAGCCTCTCCTCATCAGAAAGATGCTCCAGCCCCTCAACATCTTTGTGGCCTCCCCTGGACTCTCTCCAGAAGTTCCCTGTCCCTCTTGAACTGGGGAGCCCAGAACTGGACACAACACTCCAGATGTGGCCTCAGCAGGGCAGAGTAGAGGGGGAGGAGAATCTCCCTCGACCTGCTGGCCACACTCTTTTTAATGCACCCCAGGATACTGTTTTAAAGACATTTATAAAATATCTTTTAAACATTACTGGTTTCATGTTTTAAAGACATTTATAAAACATCATTCCTATATGATACGCGGGGAAATTGAGGCATTGCAGCGCTGGGTGCCCACAACACAAGCACAGCACAGCAACTGGGCTAACTGGGACAGTGATCATTAGTCACACAGGGCATGAAGAGCATGAACTGTGTCCACAGCTCAGGAAAAACTTTCTTCATGAAGTTGTTTTGAGTTACTAAATTGAACTAAAAAGATGAGGGCTACACCTAACAAGATGCTTGTTTTACAATAAGGCACCATGAGAGGACTGGAAAGAAGAGGTTCTATGTTGCTATGCTGTTGCATCAGTAGTTTGCACACTTCATGACCAAAGATCCTGCAGAATATGGAGAAGATAAAACATTTCTCATGTAACAGAGCAAAAAAGAAAAAGCCCTGCCAGCAGCTAATGCCTTGGGCTGGAGAGCTGCTTCACACGTGGAGATACAGAGCAATTAAACTCCTGGGCAACTCAGCTTGTGCAAAGTTTGCTGAAAACAAAGACCATGTCATGTTTGGAAGAAATCTCCAATCTTATTTTTAGCTTAACATGAAAAGTATTAGTTTTTACCCACAGAATTCTATGGATATTAGTATTTTATCCATAAAATAGAAGCATAAAACACTTCAGCAACCTTTGATGTCAAAATATTTAATTTCCAACTCCATCACAAAAAAATAAACAATATGCATTATAAATCCAGCTGAAGGTTTCTCTGAAGTGAGAGCTTGTCACTTTTATTGCTGCTTTGATGGCACGTGCAACATTAACAGCCAAACAGATGACAGATCCTTTTATTGGCCCTTTTATACGTGCATATACTCCTTGCACTGCAAACCAGAAAAGTTCCTCAGATGTGTTACTGGATTGCAACAACCTCACATCCTGATCTCTATTCATCCACACTCATTTCTCTCCCCCTCTCTCATTTCTTTCCACCAGGAACAGCTCATTTGCTTTGTTCCTTCCTCAAAACCCACGTGCTGTGGGTACGAGCAACTCCAGCTTCATTACTCACACCGTGCTAGGATGAAGTCCCTCTGCCTGAGCAAATCTCCACACAGATGTCTCCTTCTCCTTGTTGCAACTCCTAAGCACTTCTCTTCCTGTTACTCAGCTTAATTACTACAATGATGAGGCCATAAAGAAGTCAGAGAAAGACAAGCATTGTGTTTGCCAATACAAGTGGACTACAGAGCTACACAGCCGTGATCTTTTGATGGTCTTTCATTTTCAAGTTAAACATTTCCATTTTTTTACTTTCCATTTCCATGGGAAACTGTTAATGATACAAACCAAAAGCTGCCTGTGAACAGTTCTTGAACATACCACCTTTCACAGTGGCTTAAAAAAAATCTAGCAACTAAGTTTTGTCTTGTGTTGTCTTGGATTAGGAACGTGATCTGTTATCAGCCAAGGTACAGCTCACACTTCTTTATAAAATTTTGTTAGTAGTGTGAGCTTGTCTGATTCCACCTAAGTAATGGAAATGGTGTTCTGACCAGAATGTGATCTTTCTGCAGAGCACAGAGGAAATCCACACGTCTTTGCTCTACTACAACACCTCTTTTCATGCTGCCCAAAGCCTCTGACCTTTCCATCTCACTGCTCCTCCTCTGAAGAAGCTGGTTTTGCTTTCAGCATTTAAAATGTGTTGTGGTGCATCAGACTGAATTGAATTCAGAGCCTCCTGCAAAACACACTCACCTGCACTCAGGTCCTGCACCCCAGAGGAAGGAGAT